>NW_016107473.1:597702-606429 GCF_001604975.1 Cebus imitator
CTTTGGAAACACCTTTGTTTTTAAATGTATCTTTTATAGTGCATTTAAAAAGGGCTTCTAGTATCCCATAACAAAAATTACATAATTGTCACACCCTATTCTTTCTGCTTTTGACTATGTTACTGTTGGAGCATTTTCTGATAACAGCTATGAAAGCAGAAATGGATGTTGCAGTAAAACAGACTCTTCTTGGTCTGATTGATTTTTGTGCTTTATAACCCATTTTAGTTATCAGAAAGTATTGCTATTTTTCTCCAACTATTTGGAAAGAATGTAATGGTCTAAAAGATTGCCTACCTTCTGACGAAGTTTCTCTCTGGTCAAAGTAGAAACAGGATATTTGTTAAAGTGTCTATAACTTTGGAGTGAATACTTTCAATTCATTTCTTCCTCTCTTTCCTGATCTGTAACTGTAGGAATCACTCAACTGTGATACTTAGCTATATGATCTAGCAGATGTGTAGACCCTGCTCAGGATGCTGTAAAATCAGGAGATTGCAGAATAGAATTTAAACCATTTTAAGTTACTTTGTATTAGAGCATATGGTGGTTAGAACTCATTGATATTATAATTTAGCATGCATTTGTATGGCGACTTGGAGAATATTTTTGTGTTGCCCAAAGAAATTCCTTATCCATTGCTATAAAGCTAATAGAAGCAAGTAGATATATTTGAAACACTATACTGTAGGCAGATATCTCAAGAACCATGAAATGAAGAAGAGATAAGATGCTGCATTAGTGATTCATGCTAATATATTGCTATTTAGATATTAAAAATCCACCAGAATGTTTTAGCACCATGAAGAGGGTACAAATTAATGACAATTCTTAGAACAATAAATATGATCCATGACTTTTTGTGATTAGACATAATTAAAATATAATTAATATGATGGCACAGGAAATGAAACTGTGATAGTTATTTCAAGGATGTTAGGAGTTTTGTTACTTTTGTATGTTTGTGGATCCAATAGAGCTGACTTTAAAGGAAAAGACTGAGGTAAGTTCTCATTATGTAATTTGAGAAACTCCAAGTTCAATTAATACATTTTGGTTTAGAATGCCATGTGCTACTTAACAAAATGTCTTTTCTAGCACTTGGATATTCTTTTAGGCATGTTTTGGAGACTCTACAATGTAAATCAAATTGTATTAGTTTACTCAGGTCTGTGGGGTTTGGACTGCGTCCTGAGCTAAACATTGTATTTTAATAAATAAATGAAAAGAAGTATGAAAACATTTAGAGTGCTTAATATTGAAGTCAGGAAAAAAGTGGACTGAGGAACCTGGGAGCTCTTTTAGTAATCCAAAAGTGGATGAGATAGATACTAAGGAAATATCTAACAATGATAAATAAATTTTTAAAAGAACAGCTATTAATGTCTAACTGGACATGGGAATTTTGAACCAGATGCTTAGATGGTTGATCTTAATATACGGAATAAGGAAGTCAGAAAGATGCTGAAACAATAGAGGGAAATAATTGGTAAATACAGATCCAGATTGATATGTGATACATTGAAGAATAAATAGCTAGATCTCAGGTAAGAAATATTTGTTTCAGCAAAAATTCTCAAAGTGTTCTGGGGTTCTGGAAACCTCAGAGTGTTTGTGAGATCAAAACTATTTTCATAATACTATAAAGTAATGGTTTACCTTTCCCTCTGTATTTGCATTTGTATATATAGTACAAAAGCAGTGGTGAGCAAAACTGGGGCTTTACCACAGATTAAATTGGTGGCATCAGACTGTACTATTAATAGTAATCACTGTATGTTTTCTCACCGCAAACTCACATTTTTAAAAGCCATTACATTTAAGAAAGTCCTGATAAAACAGCAAAAATTATTGACTTAAATATAAACTCTCAAATATACATATTTTTCATGTTCTATGTCATGAAATGATAAGATTGCATCATAAAGCAAGTGTTCTACATATCAAAGTATAATGTCTGTCCCAATGAAAGATACTTTTGCAATTGAGTTGCAAGTTGAAGCAGCCACATATATTTTTTTCGGAATACTATTTGTTTTCTTGAACCAAGTGATTGACAGGCAAGCTATGGTAATTTAGACTTGAGTGTTTGACAAATGTTTTCTTAAAATTGAGCAAAATGAGTCTATAACTTTAAGGAAAACAAGGTACTGTATTTGCTGTTAGCAATTATATTTGAACTTTTAAGAGAAAATTGGAAATTTACAAAACTTACATCCATCACCATGACCTTGACAGTTTTCTAGTACTTAAACATGTAATGAAATGTGTAAAAATTGGGAAAATCAGCATAACTTGTGAACTAACATGTTAATGCATGAATGACAGTGTCTTGAATGGGTAGGAGAACTATTCATAATAAAAGATTGACCAGTGGGTTAACAGCTTATGAAAAGTACTTTAGTATGCTTTTAGATTCCTTATTGAACCTCAACTTGAAGAAACAATCATTTGCCATGTTTGTCATATTTTGGTAAAATATTAAAGAACAATGTTAATAGTGATCTGAAAAGTCTATTAAATGAAAAGTCTGCTTTGTCAGCTGCATCTGTGTGAGGCTGGATTTTCTTCATATACCTTGACCAAAACAATATACTGTTCACAGATTGAATTCAGAAATCGATGTGAGAAAATAGCTCTTTTCTATTAAGCCAAACAATAATGAAATCTGCAATAATGTAAAACAATGACACTCTTCAAATTAACTTTTTTTGTTTTAGAAAATACAGTTTTTTTTTTAAAATAAAACCAGTACTCTAGTATCATTATGTTTATTATGGTTCTCTTAATGGATTAAATATTTTAAAATAATTATCAGCTTTTATTTTTAAAATAGTACGTGTGAATAATACACATTTATATATATGTATGTAGCCCACGACAATGCAAACTTTGCGTTTCTCAATAAATTTTTAAGAGTGTAAAGCATTCTGAGACTGAAACTTTGATGATTACTGAGCTCCATGTGTAAATGTGAGGGCAATCAACTAGGAGTTTTATTTGCTATTGTAAAAGTGGTGCTATATTTTGAACAAGATGATAAGAAAGAAGAACCAAGGCTTTGAACAATCTGGCCTAGGATGTAGAGGAATGAGTGAAAGAAACACATTTTTTTACCAGTAGAGGATATAAGAGAATGCATCACCAGCTTAAGAAGCTAGTTACTAAGAGACTGTGAATGTTTAGGAGAAGTCCTTGCATTTCATTAGGAAGAGGTTGGCAGAAGGCTCAATACCTTTTCAGTTACAATCTGACCCAATCAACTATTCCTCTCTGCCTGCCTAGCTCTTCCACCTTTCCCAGTGGAATTTATGCTCCATCACCAGCAGTATTCCCTATAACCTGAGTCTTTCCTCAGAATTTAACTTTACCTTCTTGCTCTAACTAAATATTGTTCATTTTCTCTTATATTATCTTTTGACATGGACTTTTTTTGGCAGGTGAAAGAGTGGTAGGAGATCAAGAATATTTATTTTCTTCTCCACTGTGTATTTGGTGATAAAGATCTGAAATGGTATCTTTCTTTCCCAGAGATTGGGGTGCATTTTTGCACTTCATAATTAGAAATACTAGAAAATTTTCAGCTGAGTTGACTTCAGCACAACATAGAGCTTTCTCTTTCTTTTTGTCATATTCATAATGAGTTAATATTTTCAAAAAGAATAATTTCAATAACTAATTTGGTTTATCCTGCATAGTATCTTAATATGCTAAGTTAACAGTGAAATGTTTGCATTCTTCAATTATATAGCTAAACTTTTGTCTTCTTTTATTTTGTTTTTGTTGTACAGCTGCCCCAAATGGCCCTTTTTTTAAACTAGTTTGTATAGGGTGTCAGACCATTTAAAAAATGATAGTATATCATATGATTTAGAAACCAGAATCTGGAACCAAATACTGTGGGTTCTAATCCAGGCTCTGCTACTCTCTGTATAAACCTTGATCAAATCACTTATACTCTCAGTGCTTAACCTGATCATCTGTAAAATAGTAATGATTAATGTGCACTATGTTTACTAACCTACACAGCATTATTATGGTGGTTGTGCTAGTAAGAGTACCTGCATCATGGGCTGGAGAATCAAGCAAATTAATTTTCCAAAAGAACTTAATCATCTAGCTCATGGCAGAAGCTAGGGATTATTATTATTATTCCCTAATGTTTTTTCAGCACATTCTACCCTTAGGCACTATGCAAGTAGCTAGCATGTACAAATTTATTTAATTCTCACAGCTGTTCTATGAGATAGGTGCCATTATTATACCTATTTTCTGATGAGAATGACTGAGGGGCAAGGAATTTAGGAAATTTACACTCAGGGGACTAGCATCTAATTATGGGACATTTGAATGGAAGCCTATCAGAATGTACAGAGGCCCCTCATGGGAAAAAGGTTGGGAGATATAACGATGAACAGAAGGACATGATTCTTGCCTCAATAGCTTCATGGGCACGCAGGAAAGGCAGGAGGTGCAGTCAGTCTTAGAACATTGTTCTGTGCAGTCTGTGAACATAAAAGGAGGAAGAATCACTAGTCACCATGACGCATTTTATTTCAGTTGAATCTCACAGGTATCCTGCCCATGGTCAGAGCTGACATGATTATATCCACTTTCTTACATGCAAAACTGACACTTAGAGAGGTTGAGTGACTCATCTAATCAGTACATGGAAGACTCTGGCCCACAGTCATTGTCTTCTGAATTTGCAAGTCCAGCGTAGATTTGTAAATTTCATTGTTTTTTGTCTTCTATGATCAGTATTGTAGGCTGAATATTGGCTTCCAGAGATATCAGGGACAAATCCCTGGAATCTTTGAGTTGTTGCTTACATGGAAAAAAGAAGTATTCTCAAGTCTTTGCATATGTGCTTGAATGGAAGATCATGAGATGGGGTGATTATCTTGAATTTTCTGGGTAGGTCCTAAATGTAATCACATGAATCTTTAAAAGAGAGCCCTGGGGAGATTTCACACATGCACACACACAGAAGACAATGTGAGGTTACAATGATATGGATATATGCCAAGGAGTGCCAAGAAATGGCAGCAGCCACCAGCAGCTGGAAAAAGAAGGAATGAATTCTCTTCTAGAACCTCCAGAGGCACTGCAGCCCAGACCACACCTTGATTTCAGCCTAGTGACACTGCTTTCGGATGCTTGGCAGCTAGACTGAGAAGGCATACATTTCTGGCAAATTATTAGTCATTTGTTACAGCAGCAACAGGAAATGAACAGGATCCTCCTCTGTGGTTGGAGGTGCTGTGCTCCTGGATTCCCCCAGCAAATCCCCCTCGCCTGCCGGAAGACTCACTGCCTGTCAGGCTTCCATACTGTCATTTGCCAGACTTCTGGTTGTGTTCCCTGAGCAACTCAGCATTTTGTTACCTGACTCACTCTCTTTCTCTTGACTTCTCTTGCCATTATTCTTAGTACATACAACATCTACTTACTTGTCCAGTATTTTAGTCTCTATGAATGCCGTAGATCACATCCTTTTGCTTATTCAAGGAATCTCCTCCTGCAGTTCCCATCCTGCCTGCTCAGTCATCAATTTTATTCCCATTCATATGTGAACGTTCAGTAAATTCTCCTTCTTCATACAAGCAAAAACTTTTGACCTCATATCCCACCCCAGTGCCTGCCTTGGTTTTCTGCTTCCACGATAGCAAACATTTGCAAGAAGTTGCCCATAACATTGCCTCAATTCTTGTTCTTTTTTGCTCACATTGTGCTGAAGCAGCTGTTATCAAGGTCGCTAAGGGCTTCTCTCTCTCGTCAGTTCCTGTGGCCAATTGTTATTCCTCATCTCAGTTGCCCTTTTAATAGCATTTGACATGATGGATTACTTTCTTCTACTTGAAACATTTTCTTCCCTTGATCTCTGGGGCAGTCCATTTTCCTGATTTTTTTTTTTTTTTACTTCCTGTCTTCTTACTCTCATTATTCTTATTGGTTACACTTCTTTTCCTGAATCTCTCCACTCTTCCCTATCTTTTTCCCCTTCAGTTATTTCATCCAATACAATGACTTTATTGTCCATAACAGTCACTTTCAGATTTAGATCAACAACCTTAACTTTTCTTGAGACTCCGATTATTTTGTATAATGCATACTGATACATTTCTTTTGAGTTTATAATTGGTAACATGTCCAAAACAAAACCTTTGGTTTTCAACCCCACCACACACACACATACACAGGGCCTGCATACTCTTGCCTATCCTTGTTAATGGTCCCACTATGCATCCAGATACTGAGGCTGAGTCTTCCGATTTATCCTTCATTTATCCATTTCCCAGACACCCCCCTCCAAACAACCTGTGATGCAGTACATGTGGCCAATCTGATCACTTATTGCTGCCTACTCCTCCACCAACACCACAGTCCAGCCCATCGTTGACTGTCACTCAGACTGTTATCACAGCCTTTAAACTGGGCTTCCTGCTTTCACTCTTACCCCTACCCAGCAGTCCACCCTCCATACACCAGCCACTGGAATCCTTTACAACATGAACCGCAGCACATTCCTCCCATGGTTAGAATTCCCCAGTGCTTCTCATTCCACATATAAACTCTAAACCCCTTACCATGATCGGTGGCGCCATCTGAAATCTGTTCCCTGCCTACTTCTCTGACCTTTCTCTCCTCTCATTCACTGAGCTCCAATCACATTGACTTTCCTCTGTTTTTGTGTAATCAGCAACCTTCCTTGCACCTCATAACCTTATACTTTACCTTCTCTGAGCCCCCAGCCACTCATCTTTTCAGAGATGAGGCCACCATTCATATGTTGCCTCCTCAGAAAGGGTTTTCCTGCTCACTCTATCTAAAATGGCCAATCTTAGCCTGGGCAACGTGCAGAGACCCTGTCTCTACAAACAAACAAACAAACAAACAAAAATTAGCTGGGCATGGTGGTGGGGCATGTCTTTGGACCCAGATACTTGGAAGGCTGAAGTGGGGAAGTCTTTGGAGCCCAGGAGTTGAGGCTGCAGTGAGTCAAGATTGTGCCAATGCACTCTAGTCTGGGCAACAGAATGAGACCTTGTATCAGAATAAAATACAATAGCTAATCTGTAGAAAATCATTTTGCCCAAACCGGTTTGTCAAAATCAATTTTTTAATTTTAGCAAATGACCAAATATTGTTTATAGTTTGGATATATTTCGTAAACTCAGAAAGTTTCCTATTGAGAATAAGATTAAGAACTTGATTTCAATTGTCTTTTGGTCAATTGATTATCAACAAATTGATCTGTGTACAATAGCGCCCTTCACTTTTCCTACCCTGCCCTCTTTTTTCCCTCTGTAATACCTAACATAATAACAAATCTTTTATGTATCTGTTTGCTTTTATACCTTACCTTCTACTCTGTATATTCTAAGCTTTATAAGGACAGAAACTTGTATGGCTTATTCAGTTTTAGCTTCATGGTCTAAAACGGGTGCTCAAATATATTGGTTGAATGGATGAATGAAAGAACGAATATCAAAAGAAACTAGATTTGAATACACTGAAGAAGGAATGGACAGTGTGCCAATGAAAGCCAAAAATATGGAACATCTCATTCTCCTGAGATCTCAAATAGAGGAAACGAGGGCAGGAATTATAAGTTAGCCAAGTGAAAGCTGTTGTTTATTTAAATAATGAAGAACCATGTTTTGTGTATGAATTAACTAAAAAACTGAAAGAAAAAGAGGGAAGAAAACCACGAATAGAGAATATTGATTTACTTGTTCTACATAAAAACAGAAGGTAGTGAGTAAGAAACTCTTCTGTATAGCTTCTTTGTAGTTCTGATCTTAAAGATTATTTTAAAAATTGATTTAAAATCTTCACCCAGCAGTAATTCATAAAACAATCAATGGTTAGTTGCTTGGAACTGATTTTATCCGTTACGCAAGTGCTTAATCAAATTTAAATTTCTGCTAAAATCAAGTTGATTTTCAGAACATAAATAATTATAAAATAATATTGGAAATAAATGTGAAGCACCATGAAGACCAAAATAATGAGGGAAATGAGGGAGGAAGAAAGTTAAGAGGGTATTTTTCCATGCAGTGCTTGTCCTAGAAGATTAATTACCAAAATGCTCTTCTTGATGATACAGATTAATATCCCATTCAGTATTTATTTATATAAATGACTGATTTCTGAAGAATTATATTATAAATCATACTGCATAACATTTGAAAATATCATTAAATTAATATTCCAAAAAGCTTTTATTACACATTTTACTTTTTGAAAAAAATGAGGAAATATGCAAATATAAGGGAAAAATTCAGTATAAACACTTCCAGTCTGGAGAATTAGGTAGTTGTTTCTTGTATTTAAATATACAGCTCTTCAAGTGGCTATAATGGTGTTCTTAAAATTAAAATAATTGTTACTATTGAAATTATTCAAAAGCACTTTTTGTTAAGAAAAAAAGGAAATGGGCCGGGCGCGGTGGCTCATGCCTGTAATCCCAGCACTTTGGGAGGCCGAGGCGGGTGGATCATGAAATCAAGAGATCGAGACCATCCTGGTCAACATGGTGAAACCCCGTCTCTACTAAAAATACAAAACATTAGCTGGGCATGGTGGCGCGTGCCTGTAATCCCAGCGACTCAGGAGGCTGAGGCAGGAGAATTGCCTGAACCCAGGAGGCGGAGGTTGCGGTGAGCCGAGATCGCGCCATTGCACTCCAGCCTGGGTAACAAGAGCGAAACTCCGTCTCAA
>NW_016107473.1:606439-616933 GCF_001604975.1 Cebus imitator
AAAAAAAGGAAATGGAATTAAAATTCATTGTAATGTGTGTGATAAAAACTGGTTATAAAATTACTTTTAAAACCATCTACCTACCTATTCATCTATCTAATTTAATATACAGGGTTACATGATTTCAGGCACGGAGTAACTCTGAAGTAGCACAGTAGTAATGAATTATCCATTGCAATACCATAATCTGTGACTTGAGACTTGTAATGCACACAATGCAAATTTGCTCTGATGATTTCTCTTCAACCAAATATACATTGTAAAATCATCTGATTTTTCTGTGGTCGATATGATTTAATCTTTTAAATTTCATTGCTATATTTGAGGATATCTGTGGCCTCAAATTATAATTAAAATTTCAATTTTTGAAAGTTATAATGTTGATATATCAAAAATTAAAAATATAAAAAAGTCATAAAATTTATGCTCATGTCATGCAGGAGAGGTTATTGTAACAGTTATTCATATAATCATTACTTTTAAAAACCAGCTTTATCTTCAAACTGATAAAAGCCATGTAACTCAGGTTTCTCTCATTACAAAAAGCTGCCTGCATATAAATCTTCACTGACTTTGACATTTTTCACATTTAATTTTAAATCAGCATCACTTAATTTTATCTCTACCAGCTTTATTTAAAGTTAAATCCTTGATTTGTGTCAGTAATCATTTGTGTATATAATAAAATTTCTCTAAAAGGAATGCGGGCTGGAAACAGTTAAAAGTTTTCAGCCTTATGTGTTTTGTCATTAAATTAAAATTAACAGAATGTTAATGTGGAAAATGGAAATAGATGCAGATAAACTTCATGCATTCCATATTCAGATTTTAGTGAGATAACACATAAATGATTTTATGTATAGATAAATTAATTTTCCCATAAGACTGCAAATAATTACATTCTTTATTCAAACAGTAATTAGATTGTACTTGCAGCCTTTAATTCAATCTACCACTCAGGCATTATAAGGAAAACTGGAAATTATTCTGTCTTGATAGACTTCATCTGATATCACTGCAAAGAAGACCTTATTGAAATTCTCAATGAAAAACAGAAAAAGAGAATGTTTTATTTGTAATCTGCTCCTTAAATTCCTTAAACAAGACTGGAAAATGTTTATTATCAACGTGTACTGCAATTTTTATTGCTTAAATACAAAGCTACTACATGTACAGCTTGGGTGAGAAGTATTTTTTATGTATTAAAACTGTAATGAAAAAAACTGGGTAGTTTATCTTTCATAATTAAGTATATATGATTAATTGTTCAGCACCTTACCTATCTTGGATTTATAAACACTGATTTTATATGTCTATTACACTTTTGCAGAACAGCACATATTTTGCTACTTGACAATTATTTTAAAAGTTTAAACTCTTGCTAATATCAAAATATTAATTCAATAAAAGGAAAACACTCTACTCCTTGGTAAACATGGTGTGAGAACAAAGTGATAGTTTTGCAAATTCAAAGTTAATGCAAACAAGTAGTTTTAGTAAATTCAATTTCTGATTTTACCAATTTTTATTAAAAATTAGTACAAAGTTATTCAGTGGCTTGGTTTCTTGGTTGTTCACTTTTGATATGTGTTTACATATTAAAATTTTATTAAGTGGTTAGGAAAAAAATTCAAAGAATGTTTATCCCTAAGCATTGAAGAATCAATTATGTATAGACTAATTGTTTACAGATTTTTATTGATTGGATGTAAGAGATATATGAAAATATGTATGTTACATATATTTAGGTAATTCAGTTAACTGGAATATTTCAACATCAGATTTAATGCATATTGAAAGCCCCCCAATTTTTTAATATTGTAGTGAGCTCATAGCATGGTGAAAAACTAATGCAATAAATTACTTTAAAAAATCTATTTTGTGTTCAGATATTCAGAAAATAAACATAATGTTGACATGGTTGTGTGCCACTGAAGTGCAGAGATTTGTTTGGAGAAATGCATCATTAAACAATTTCATCATTGTGCAAATATAACAGGGTATACTTGAACAAATCTAGACCTTATAGTCTGCTACATACCTAGGGTATATGGTATAGGTTCATTGTTCCTTGGCTACAAACCTGTACGACATGTTACTATACTTAATACTCTAGGCATTTGTAATGCAGTGGTAAATCTTTGCGTATCTAAGCATATTTAAACATAGAAAGGATAATATGGATAGTGTAGACTAAACCTGTAATCCTAGCATTGTGGGAAGCCAAAGTGAGAGGATACCTTGAGGCCAGGAGTTTGGGACCAGCCTGGGCAACATTGCAAGACTCCATCTCAACACAAAATAATATAAAATAAAAATTAGCCTGATGTGGTGCTACACACCTATAGTCCCACCTACTTGGGAGGTTGAGGGAGGAGGGCTGCTTAGACCCAGAAGGTTTGGTCTACAGTGAGCTATGATCCGGCCACTGCACTGCAGCCTGGGTGATAGAACAAGATGTTGTCTCAAAAAATTATATATAAAAATCAAATATAAAATATACATAAATGTAAAATTATGGTATACATATTTTTTTAAAAGGTACATCTGTATAGGGCACATAACATGAGTGGAGTTTGCGGGACTGGAAGTTGCTGTGGGTAAGCCAGTCAGTGAGTGGTGAGTGAATGTGAAGGCTTAGGACATTACGGTACACTATTGTAGCCTGTACCACACACCGTACTGTTCGGCTACACTAAATTTATTTTTAAAATCTTTCTTCAATAACAAATTAACCTTAGCTTACAGTAGTTTATAAAGCTTACTTTATAAACTTCAATTTAAAAAAAAACTTGTTGACTTTTTTACAGTAACATTTAGCTTAAAACACAAACTGATTGCACAAAAATATTTTCTTTATATCCCGATCCTAAAATTTTTTGATTTATTTATTTATTATTATTTTTTATTATACTTTAAGTTCTGGGGTACATGTGCAGAATGTACAGGTTTGTTACAAAGGTGTACACATGCCATGGTGGTTTGCTGCACCTGTCAACTCATCGGCTACATTAGGTATTTCTCCTAATGCTATCCCTCCCCGAGTCCCCCACCCCCTGACAGGCCCAGGTATGTGATGCCCTTCTCGCTGTGTCCATGTGTTCTCATTGTTCAACTCCCACTTATGCGTGAGAACATGTGGCATTTGGATTTTTCTGTTCTTGTGTTAGTTTGCTGGGAATGATTGTTTCCAGCTTCATCCATGTCCCTGCAATTTTTAAAACAAATTTTGAACTTTTTTCTTAAAAACTTAAGACACAAACACACACATTAGCCTAGGCTTATACAGGGTCACGATAGTCAATATCACCATCTTCCTCCTTCACATCTTGTCGCACTGGAAGGGCTTCAGGGAAAATAACAGGCATGGAAATGTCATCTCCTGTGATAACAATGCCTTCCTGTGGAACACCTGACTGAGGTGGCTTTATGGTTAACTTAAACACAAAAGTAGAAGGCATACACTCCAAAATAACAATAAAAGGCATAGTCTGGTAAATACCAGTAACACAGTTGTTTATTATCATTATCAAATATTATGTACTGTCCATAATTGTATGTGCTAGATTTTTATATGACTGGCAACCTGGTCTTTTTGTTCATAACAGCATCACCACAAACATGTAATATGTTGGACCGTGATGTTATGATGGCTATGACATAACTAGGTTATAGGAATTTTTCAGCTCATTATAGTCTTATGGGACCAAGTTCACATATACAGTTAGTTATTCGCCAAAACATCATTATAAGGCACAAGATTGTATTTGATAACATATAATCTCTCCTTTAAAGGGTAGTAAAGTTAATACACAGTTTATGAAAGCTAAAGTTTTAATACATATGGTATTAGGGAAAAGTTTTTCAATTTCACTGTACTATGATTCCTGAAATTACTGTCAAATTCTTTTTGGTTATTTTGTTTTAAAGAATAAAATTGAATCAGAGGAAAACTACTCTAAAATAAAAACTGTATAATTTGTTCATAAATTTATTTTTAATAACAAACTCAAACAGTAATCAAAATTAGTTTGTTGCTAATAATACACAGTGGCATTAAAAAAGAAATAATGATATTTGAAAGTGCTATACTCATTTTTATTTTGAATGGAAACTCCCAAATGTTAAATATATTCTCTTTAATATCATTTTACAACATAAATTACTTTGTAAAACATACTCATTAGGCCTACTTTAACTCTGTATTTTCCTAAATCATTATGTTATAAATTAATTGTGCTGAAATTTATAAAGAAATATTCTTGTGTTTATAAAAATTGCATGCGTGAGCATCATTTAGAGTTGGCAGAAATCAGGTGGAACATCAGTATTGCCTGATTCAGCAATGTGCGACCTTTATCCCACTAAGAATAATAAGGCAATTGTCAGTCACATGAACACGTGTAGCACAAATCTTAGAAACCTGGCTGGAAAGCATGTAAGAATGCCTGTGATATAGGGTATCTTTGAATCTATCTTTATCTTTAAAAAATTAAATAATTTTAAAACATTGTGATTTAACCATTATTGGTAAATACAATTATTTGTAAACGACTTCACCATTCATAGCCACACACAAACTGTTGAGAAAAAATGACCTATTACACAGGCTCATCAGTTTTATTGTAGTTCAAGCCACAAAGATTCAATTCCGTTTTCACACTTTGTCCTGTGGATCTGTGAAAGCAGAGTGTAGTGGCTGAGAGTGCAGCTCTGGGGTCGGGTTATCCTAGTGGAATGCTTGCTGAACAACTCTGTAAGAGCAGAGAGAATATTTTACACATATTTGCAATCTCAATGTTTCAAAACTGGCCAGGTTAAAAGAATCACCTGGGCTGCTTGTTAAATATAGATTCCTGAACCAAGACAAACCTATTGAGTTAGAATTTCAAATGCAGAGACCTGACAATCTATATTTTTTCCCTATGAAGCCCAGGCCATCAGGCCATTTGGGGAAACTTGGCATTAATGCTGGCTGACTTGGTAGAGCTGCTAATCTCAACAGAAGCCTTCTCATTACCATCCTATTTTCATTTTTTCCTATTTTTATTGAGTAGCTAGTTACTAGGGATGCACAGATAACACGTGAGCTCTACCTAACAATCTATCCAGTACTCTGTTGAAACAGAATTGCAATCCCTTTTAAAAGCTGTTAACTTTGATTGCAGGGTAGATGCACCTTAATATATCACACAAAAGCCAGGGGCTCAATGTGAATTAAATCAGTATCAGAATTCATGATATTGTATTCTTACTTATTTGTGCTTGGACTCAATGGCAGAGTCATCACACAGTTCTGCTTCATTAGTAGTTTGCCTTGCACCTCTACATTTTGTTATCCCATTGTATTTTTTCTGCTCTTCTTCCATCTATTTTTGTAATTTACTCAAACAGTATTTTGGTTACTAAGTTATTGCATGATCTTTTACAACCTAATTAAAAGTGAATATACAATTGGGACTATAGGGAGGTAATTTTATTGAATGTATTTTATTATTATATATCGAAACAGTTCAGTATCCTTATTTAGGCTAATTCAGAACCGTAATTACTAATATAGCCAAGGTGTTTACTGTTGCTTAATACATCATTTTGATATTCCATTTTGACTTGCTGATTACTCAAACTTTCTATTTTTAGATTTTCTTCTTTAATTTGTGGACAAATTATTCTTGGTTCTTTCTGTGGATAAAATGATTTGAGATCATCAGTTATCTAAATAAGAAACAAAATAACAGTAAAGTCTTTGAAGATAAGATGATAAGAAAAAGGATATGATTAATAATGTGATCACAATAATTTATTTTCATCAAATAATAGCACTCATGGGTTTCCCACTGCTTAACAAAGTGTGATGATTTATGGATACTTTTAAAATGAATGCTTCACTTTCTCTTTAGCTAGAACATGTGAGGTAGTCTCAGGATTGGTTTCCCTTCAGGAATCTAACCTTCCATTGTAACAACTAGTGTGTAATCTACTAGCTTTCATTCTGGGAAAGAAAAAGATTTAAAGAATTATAAAAATAAAGCAAGTAGTGAATCAGGTACTTAAGGTGACCATCTTTTATAAATAATGAAGTCAAATTATAAAATACATTTCTCAATGATACTTTTTTCTATCATTAGTGAGTTATGAATGACTATAAAGTAAGAAACTACCATATATGTAACTTATTTTTTATTTCATTACTTTTTAATTTTTTTTGAGATAGGGTTTTGCACTGTCACCCAGGCTGGAGTGCAATGGCTTGATCTCAACTCACCGCAACCTCCACCTCCCAGGTTCAAGCGATTCTCCTGCCTCTGCCTCCCAAGTAGCTGGGATTACAGACGTCTGCCACCACGCCCAGCTAATTTTTGTATTTTTAGCAGACATGGAGTTTCACCTTGTTGGTCAGGCTGATCTGGAACTCTTGACCTCGGGTGATCCACCCACCTCAGCCTCCCAAAGTGCTGGGATTATAGATATGAGCCACTGTGCCAAGCAATTTCATTACTTTTAAAAAGACTTTGATTCTAGGAAATGTGACTCTATAAAACTTGTATGTTACATGCATTGGTCATTGTTGTCTGGTCATTATCCCTGGAAAGCTGAATTTTTTAGTAGGCTGAGAATTACAGTTGAGATTCTTAGATTAATTTTGATGCATTAAGCTCAGTTAATGTCTGGAGCAGCTGGACAAACAGTGTTACCATGAATACTAAGCCTTCTCATCTTTTACCTTTGCTTGTGTTACAGAAACCCTTGAAACTCTCATCAAACAAGCAGAAAATTACACCAGTATACTTTTTTGCAATACCTACAGGAACATGGCCTTGGAGGCTGCTGCTTCAGTTCAGGAGTTCTTCACTGATGTAGGGCTGTATTTATTTGGTGCAGATGCTAATCCTGAAGAATTCATAAACAGATTTTTTGACAGTCTTTTTCCTCTGGTCTACAACCACCTCATTAACCCTGGTGTGACTGACAGCTCCCTGGAATACTCAGAATGCATCCGGATGGCTCGTCGGGATGTGAGTCCATTTGGTAATATTCCCAAAGTAGTAATGGGACAGATGGGGAGGTCCCTGCTGCCCAGCCGCACCTTTCTGCAGGCACTCAATCTGGGCATTGAAGTCATCAACACCACAGACTATCTGCACTTCTCCAAAGAGTGCAGCAGAGCCTTTCTGAAGATGCAGTACTGCCCACACTGCCAGGGTCTGACTCTCAGTAAGCCTTGTATGGGTTACTGCCTCAACGTCATGCGAGGATGCCTGGCGCACATGGCGGAGCTTAACCCACACTGGCATGGGTATATCCGGTCACTGGAAGAACTGTCAGATGCAATGCATGGAACATACGACATTGAACACGTGCTTCTGAACTTTCACTTGCTTGTTAGTGATGCTGTGATACAGGCTCACCTCAATGGACAAAAATTATTGGAACAGGTAAGTAGGAATTCCACATTTCCAGTCTGATTTCTTATAATTCAATGTGTGTGTGTGTGTGTGTGTGTGTGTGTGTGTGTGTGTGTGTATGTGTGTGTATAAACTTGATTATTAAATGTACTTTAAAATTATGACAGCTTAGCAAATTTATACTTTAGGAAATAATACGAGAATGTATCAGTTCATATATTCAATTCAAGGAATTGTATTTTTTACATCTTAGAATAAAATCCTGATTGGCTAAAACACATTCTCCCCTAAGCAGAAGTCTGTTGAAAGGGTGAGTTCTTCGACATGGCAAGAGCTCAGGTTTAAAATCAGGAACAACGTAGATTTGAATCTTTAATCTTCCCGTAATTAGCTAAATGAAAGTAGGCACGTCCGCTTGGCCTCTTTGCACTTCAATTTCCTCAGTGATAAAAAGGAAATAGTAACATACAACATTTGAGTATTCTTTATTGGGAATGCAGGCATTATGTATGCAAACTACTTAGTATGGGACCTGGTACTCCAAAAATGCATTGCTATTGTTAGAATTTCTGAAGTATTTGGCTTTAAAATGGAAAATACCAGTTATATATCCCTGAAGTTAAGACTTGATAGCTTAGTGTTCAAAAGAGTTTCTTCAGAGAAAATCTGTCGTAGTGATGGTGTGATGACTTTTTAAAATGTAATATATATGCGGTCATGACATTTTATGCCCAGCAGACTAAAAAGTTTTTAAAACACAATAATCAAAACATATGAGAGTTTTCTATTTCTCCCACCTTACATAGAACCATTTTTCTAAATATCCACTAGCTCTCTTAGTTCTCACATCCCAGAGTAAAATGGGATATTCTGTTGATGGTTCTACTAAACATTTCCCCCTGAAGTAAAATTATACTCTCCAGTGCCAACAAAATACATCTCCCTATGCTGGCATTGATTTACCAAATTAATAAACATTTTCACCAATTAGCTGTATATGTCAATTCCTTTAATTAATGACTGATAGAATCTGAAAAGCTTTATGTTCAAACACGTTTTCCCCTTCTCTTCCTAACTTTCAGGGACTTTCCATGTCCCATGTGAGCCTTTATGGTTCTTTTCTGAAAATTGAAAATGACATTCTCTCTAGGTGGATTCAGCACAGCACCCTAGGGTAAGTGTGCACTGAAGTTTAACTCCTACTCTGTTTCATTCAGCTGGGTATCCCTATGCAATGAACCAGGTTCTCTGTTTGATATAATGGCCTGGTCTTTTTGTCTTCTCATATCCTTTTATGAAAATTGAACATGGCCCACAACCTCTGGAAGGGACACAATAAACCATCTCAAAAGGAGGTACCAATGACTGCTGTGGTTTCAAGTATATCCTTGAAAAATAAGCATGTAGAAGATCTGAGTTTCCTATTTTAAAAACTAGGATAGAAGTTTGCAGTAGACCGGCAAGCTTTCAAATCCTGGGTCTGCTACCCATTAGACATGTGGCCAGGTCAGCTTCTAAAACCCTTTAAACTTGTTTATCCTATGTGAAAAGGAAGGGAGGAGTAACTTAAATGGGACAGTGTTAGTCAGACTCTGACACTGGTAGACAGTTGGTACCTGATAACCTTATTCTTTTCTCCTTATTCTGTGGCAGGCCCTGAACAAACCTTGGTGGAGCAGGTCTCTTTTGCATCTCAAAGTATTAGAATCAGGTTTATGTTTCCTAAAGAAGTTTCATATAAAACTTTTATCATATAAAACACCCTGGTGTGTTTTCAAAGGGTGATCTTTCTAAAATAAATCATCTGATATTATATAATAAATAGTCCTATGACTATTTTGAGAAACATCAATTATTACTAATAAATTATGGATTCTTTTCTAAATAAAAGAACTGAGTTTTCTTTTTTACTTGTGGGAACAGAAGAAGAAACCTACTTTAAATTCCTTGAAAATTGACCCATTAATATTTATTTCTACCAACTTCAAAATGATTTATAAGCTATTTATCAAGCTTTATAAGCTCTTTATCAAGCTTTGATAACCAGTTCACACATCGATGAATTTAACAAATTCAAAATAAATTACTGGAGAGCCAGCAAATAATGACTTTCTCACATTCCCAAAGAAATCTCTGAGATCTAGTACTTCCAAGTCTAGTCCTCCATAAATACATATTTTCACTTTAAAAAATCTGTAGAGGTACCTGATATATAATAATTCTGTTGGATAAGTTTCAACTGGAAAAAAAAGTTTAGTTTTCTGAGAAAAATCCTAAGTACCTTATATTTGGTAAATGTTTAAAGAAACAAAAATCAATTTACAAGAGAATTTTTAAAATTTCATAATCTGTGATTTTATTAAGACAAAGTTCGATTTAATAAAGCAGAAGAAGAGAGGCAACAAAGAGTAGGAATTAAAAGCACAAGTCCTAGTGTTAAATTGGATTTCACATCTGTCTCTACCTCTTACTAGCTGTGAGTTTATACATTTGCTTAATTTATATCTGTTTGGTTCAGTTTCCTCTCTGGTTAGATAGGGCAATGTAATACCAAAACAATGTTCTTGTGAGATTGAATGAACGTACACACTTAGATTAATATCTTGTGCATAGTGTTTACATTTTACTATTGCTATCCCATTATATCATTTAGAAATAGTTCATTGATTTCTCTGATGTTTTAAATGCTCCCAAAGTAAACATCCCTTTCTTAGGGACGTAAAGTTCAAAAATAATCATTTAATTAAACAAATACTTGTAATTTTTCTGTATGCATAACAAAAAAAATTGGTGTTTTCAGAAAATATTAGGCAAGACTCTAATGTACTTTTAATATTAACGGATATAGATAGATTACCCTCTTGTTAATAAACTATTAATTCATTTGGTAAATAAACACTTGATTTTTTTTGAAATCCTATTTCCTATTAATTACATTTAATATATTATTTCTTGCTATAATTTGACACTTTAACTTATTAAAGGCATAAGAACATAGAGTCTGGGTTAATATCATTGTTTCAAGTTGTTCTAAATAGAATAAATGTTACCGGGAAACGCAGCTAAATATTTATTCTATACGGTTTTA
>NW_016107473.1:616967-668191 GCF_001604975.1 Cebus imitator
TCTGTGATGGGATCAGAAACATAATTTTCAACAACAAAAGTCCGATTCTATTTTTTTTTATAGATAAGTTTTCACCTATTCTACCAATGTAATATTAGTAGAGATTCAGTTGGTTGTATTCTAATTACTTTAGAATCACTATATAATTCTATCAATAAAATCGATTAAAAATGGCTTTAAAGTGAATTGTATAATGCATACTAACATACTTTAATTAGCTGTTAAGGAAACTAATATCTCCTCACTTCCTCTGTACACTTCCTCAGACACTTATCTGAATCTGTAGACAGTAAACAGTGAATTTATTAAGTGTTTTTAGGTGTTTATACCTTTAATAAAACAAAAGTTAAAATAGCAGCCTGGATTTAGTACAAAGGGCTAATTTTGTCCAATTTATCCAATGATGTGATACACATTTTCCTTAAATATCAATGTATATGAGATTTTGTAAAAATAGGTACTAGAGAACAAAAAAGGTTAGGGAAGAATTCTCAAAATCTCAGTCGCCAAAGTAACCTAATTAAAATACAATGCTATTGCAATTTTAGATATTTTAAATTTAGATATCTAAATGCAATGCATTCTACAGTAACTATCACACATGAACTTGACAAAAGTCATGACATTTGCTTAGTGTCAGTCAATCTAGTGCACTGTGGGAGTTCTTGAGTGATGAAGACGTGGCAGAGAGCATCAGTTTCTCAGGGCCGTGATGCTTTCACAATCATAAGAAGGCTAATATGCCCTTTTCCTAGAAAAATAACACAAGCAGGCACACAGACACATGCAAAATATTGCGTATAATTTCAGTGATTTTACAACTCCTGTGATGCCACAGACCTGAGGGTAAGGACCCCTGGGCTAAAGAAAGGACATCCTCATTCCTAGGGTGAAATATGATGATACCAGAGTTGGTTCCCAGAGAGGTTCAAACATGGATGAAATTATTTTGAAATTAATGTTGAGTATATAGAGTGTGTTCTTTTGACCATGACACAAATCAGAATGTATGAACTTTAGACAAAGAAGAAATTAGAATGAATAAGTAGAATCTCTAGGGTTGCTCCAGTTTCTACAATACATGAAAAGCTGACAAGATCTTTCTGAAATAAAAATTATTTTGGTGGGGGAGCTTTCATTCATGCACATATTTGAACTTGGCTGCCACAAGGTAGCAGGTGGTGACCAAAGGTTATATGTAAGCCACCTCGTGGACAAAGCTTATGGGTGGTT
This sequence comes from Cebus imitator, assembly GCF_001604975.1. Taxonomy (NCBI): domain Eukaryota; kingdom Metazoa; phylum Chordata; class Mammalia; order Primates; family Cebidae; genus Cebus; species Cebus imitator. The sequence continues at coordinate 618,201 of NW_016107473.1, forward strand.
GTATGAAATTTCATTAAAGACACATTAGTAGTGTTGAAAGATATTATTTTTACCTTTGCCTAATTTTTGTTTAACATATGTGGTGGGTTGATATTGAACTTGTGAGTTAGTACATGGCTCTTCTGAGGAATAAGACTGGGAACTGACAAAGGGAAAGAAAAGGCCTAGGCATAATAATTAAATTTTAAAGAATTGAGAGGGGAGAATATACGCTACTAGTGTGAAAGACAGCTCGGAAAGAATCCAATCAAAGTGGGCTGACTTTGATTTACAGAAAACACTGTAAGCTAATAAAGAAGAAAAGGAAGATTCATTAGACCACAGGAAGGTTATCCAGTCTAGCTCCAGTTCTACATGGCAATCATTTCTAAAGGTTTTCTCCCACCGACTTCTGGTCACTAAATAGTGTTAGGGAACTTCTTACTCCAGATGTGGCCATTTTAAGTGTGTAGTGACAATTAATGGTTTCTATTTTTAATGCGAGCATCATTTTGTTCTTTTCAGATATGGAATGAGATGTTTTCTGATTAGAGACAAGTCAAAGGGTAATTTTAATGTACACTGATTTTCTGTTCATCTATCATAAATATGACACTCTGTAAGGTAGTTTTGTGGTATTTCAGCCTCTGCTGGTAGAAATTTTCTTCACATGCCTGATTAGAGCTGAATCCTTCTTATTTTGGAGATTTGACCCTGCATATGTGGGCTGTGCTAGCAGAGTGTTGACAGTAGTGGGTGGAACCTCTCCCGAGGTGATTAGCAGTGTTCAGGGCTAAGGAAGACTTCTGTGCCTCATTATGAGGCAAGTCCAAAATTCTTTAAGGGCAGATAACAAGTTTGAACACTTTTTGTGTAAACAGTTCATAGAACTTTGAAAATGTTGCATGATTCTTTTGTAATTTTATCTTTCTGATAAATATTGTGGTGTGAATTGAGACTAAAGACTGATAATCACAGTTCTTTATTTCTACCTAATTTCCTGAGAGAGGAAAAATGATTAAATGTCTTGTAACTTTGGAAGTTCTATAAAGCAGAATCTGGGCAAAGGTCTCCTAGAAGAGTGGTCCATCATGTTTGTGGACATTCAAATTGTTGGAAAGTTTATCCTTGTGGTGAGTGATTATATGTATCTTAAACTGTCACCCATGACTAGAATGTAATGTGAAGATAGGAACTAAGTCTTGGCCATCTTTGCCTTTAAGTATTCAAAGGGTATTAATTCTGCCACTTTTTTTGACATCTTCCTCCTTTCCAGCTTACTCACTTCCATTTAATTCTAAATGTAAAAGAGAAAACTCGATTATTCCTTAATCGAGTTACGTGTCAAGTGTGCATTTGCTTTTGTTGAGTTATTGAAGTTTCTTTGAGCAAATAAAGCTCTTATCTCAATATTATGAGCTGTTTGTCTCTTGGGAATAAGAAATTTCTAATAATGCCTAGTGATTCTTTTGAATTTTTCTGAAATAATTTCTGATTGAATTTTATGTGAATAGTTCTTCAGGTGCATCAGTCATGCTTTCAGCAGTTCTGAAAATACTCCCTGCTACTTTGTGGGGTAATGCTCTCCAGATTGATACTACATAAACCATGTGTCTTTCTACAATTTTTCATTTAACTCATTTTTAATCATCAAAAATTATATGTATTTATGGTATACAAAATGATATTTTGATATATGTGAAATAATTAAATCAAACTAATTAAGATATCCTTCACCTCACATGCACATTTTTTTAGTGAGAATGTTTAAAATCTCTCTCTGAGCAATTTAACATGTATAACATTGTTACTAAGTATAGTCACAATGCTGTACAATAGATCTCTAGAACTCCTTCTCCCCATGTAATTGAAACTTCTTACTTTTTGACCAACATGTCCTCAGCTTCAGCCCTGGCAACCACCATTTCCTTTGCTCCTATGAGTTTGACTTTCTTAGATTCTGCATAAAAATGAGATTCATATAATGTTTGTCTTTCTCTGCCTGACTTATTTTATTTAGCATAATTTCTTCTAGGTTCGTCCATGTTGTTGCAAATGACGGAATTTCTCTTTTCTAAGGATTAATAATATTCCACTGTGTTTGTGTGTGTGTGTGTGTTCTCTTATTCCATAGGTTCTCTCTTCACTCTGTTGATAGTTTCCTTGCTTGTACAGAGGCATATGTATATATCTGACATCTTCTTTATTCATCTATTGATGGACACTTAGATGGATTCTGTATCTTGACTATTGTGAATAGTGCTGCATTAAGCATGGGAATTTAGATATCTCTTCCACATACTAATTTCATATCTTTTCAATGTATACCCCAAAGGAGAATTGCTATGCCATATGATAGTTGTATTTTTAATTTTTTGAGGAACCAATATGCTTTTCTTCATAACTGTACAAATTAACATTCCTACCAATAGTGTACAGGTTTCCCCCCTTTCTCCACATCTTCAGAAGACTTATTTTTTTGTCTTTTTATTCATAACCGTTTTAACAGATTAGAGATAATAGCTCATTGTGGTTACAATTTGCATTTCCCTGTTGATTCATGATACTAAACATTTTAAAATATACCCCTTGTCCATTTATATATTTTCCTTGGAGAAATGTCTATTCAGGCCCTCTGCCATTTTTGTTTTTTTGTTTTATTGTTATTGAGTGTTTATGTTCCTTATGTATTTTTATATGAAGCCCTTAACAGATGAGTGGTTTACAAATATTTTCACTTATTCCGTAGTTTGTCTCTTGATTGTTTCCTTTGATATGCATAGCATTTTGGCTTGAAGAAACCTCATTTTTCTATTTTTGCTCTTGTTGCCTGTACTTTTGGGGTCATATTCAAAAAATCTTGCTAAGACTAATGTGAAGAACATTTTTTCGCATGTTTTCTATTCGTACTTTTACAGTTTCAGGTCTTATGTTAGTCTAAAATCAATTAACTGGAGATGTATAAATTTATGTCTGGGATCTTTATTCTGTTCCAGTGGTCTGTGTGTCTGTTTTTATACTTGTACCATGATGTTTTGTTTATGATAACTTTGTAATATATTTTTAAGTCAGGTAGTGTGATGCTTTGTTCTTATTATACAAAATTACTTTAGCTATTTTAGTCTTTTGTGGTTCCATACAAAGTTTTGGATTTTTTTTCTCTATTTCTGTGAAAAATGTCATTGGTACTTTGATAAAGATTGCATTGAGTCTATAGATGGATTCAGCTACTGGACATTTCAATAATATTAACTCTTCCAATTCAAGAACTTGGATATCTTTCTACTTATGTCCATCGTCTTCAATTTTTCATCTAACTCTTTACCAACTATCTTTTCAGATAGGTAGTACCTCCCACTTAAAAAAATTTGGGCCTGCTATTCTACTTATTCTATTTTTAGCCACTCTCTGTGTTCATTTGGACACTAGAATAAGCAGATAAGGTACTTTTTGTTGAAAGATTACCCAAGGAAAATGTAAATAGAAAGCCAGGAAAAGTGCATGGTAGGTTTTGATAGAGTCAGTGTTAGGACATATATTAAACTCTTCAGTAACATTTGTCTGTATAGTAGAGGCCCGATATGTATAGTCTGATTTAGAGATGATCCAAACTCATTTCATCAGATCAGCAGTAGATGTTTGATGCTGGATACCACAGTTGGAGGAAGGATTTGTGCATTTCAATGTTACCTTCAGGTTTTGGTCTAAGAATAGGAAAACTTTATCCTCTTAATTGGATGGAGAAGGACTCTAAAAACAATCTGCCCATATTTCCAAATGACATGTAGTTATAATTTTCAACAATAAAGTAGTAACTATTAAGAAAAATTATCCAAAACCTGAAAAGAGGGAAAAATTATTATTTATACTCTTCAATGATTTAACGCAAGCTTCTTGAGCCATCTCTAGGTACATGTAATTGTTTTTCTTTTTTACTTACCATTTTGTCACTTTACAGACCATACTAAAATCTGTAGAGTTAGATTTGATTTACAGAAGATTGTTAAATAGCAAATATTTTTGTCCCATAGAGTTATAAGTGATATTTGTCTCACTGAAAAAACAAACCAGAAAGTTATTGTTTTGTCTGAAAAATGTCAATCATTTTGTAAATCTAACATTAATATCCCAGTGTTTCTTCCTGTAAGGAGTATAATGCTAATCTCCGGGATTCACCTTTCAAGCAGCTTTATTCTGTTTGTTCCCTCATTAAGAAATTCAACAAAAATTATTTCACAGCTGCTCATTACGTATTTTTAGAGTCATGTTTTTAATTTTTTTTTGAAATTATAGTTTGACCTAACACACTGAGAAAAAAAGGTCTCAAGAAAATATGTTGCTTATGATGGATGGGACTTTTCTGTTGGAAGTGTTAGAGGCTTGAAATTCATTTAACTCCATGCCCCAAGTAGGGGAGTAATCATTAAATCATGAGATAATTGAGCAAATGTAGCATGCTGCGAATGTGGGAACTGAGAGTTGAAGATGATGTTCCCAGAGGATGAATAAAGGGCAGAAACAAAAAAGAAAAAGAAAAACAAGAAATGAAAAGATGTACTTAATAACAATAAAGAATGCAATCCATAATAAGTATCTTGTAGTTAGGAATGTGCCAGCTAGCAACAACATACATGTAACAATAAATTAAGATAAAAAAATCATAGAAATAAATATAAAAATTGAATATGAAACATAATAGAAATAGAAAACTAGAAAAAAATTGTTGACTTATATAATTCCAAGAGCATAGTGGAATTATTGGATCCATTTGCTTAAAAATCAGCAATGGCATTACTGTCAATATATGACACTATCTAAGTTCATGTTTACATTCAGGTACTAATTAATACAATTAGACAACTCTTAGAAATCATCAATTAAAAATTAACCCAGGGGAAGATGGGCATAGACATTCTCCGAAGAATGCTGTACAAATGGCTGATAAGCAAATGAAAAGATGTTTAACCTTGTTAGTCATTAGTGGCATGTAAATCAAAACCACAACGAGACAATGAGATACCGCTTCACACCTGGTAGATTGGCTATATTAAAAAAAAATAAACAAGCTGAACATGATAGCTCAGCATGTAATCCCAGTGCTTTGGGAGGCCAAAGTGGAAGGATTGCTTGAGCCTAGGATGTCAAGACCAGTCTGAGCAACATAGGGAGACAGCATCTCTAAAAAAAATAAAGATTAGGTAGGCATGGTGGCACACCTGTGGTCCCAGCTGCTCAGGAAGCTTATGTGTGAAGATCACATAAGCCTGGGACATCCAGGCTGCAGTGAGCCATGATCGTGGCACTGCACTTCAGCCTGGGTGACAGAGCGAGACCCTGTCTCAAAAAAACAATGAAAACAAAAATAAATAGTAAGAAAGGGTTTGTGAGGCTGTGGAAAGATCTAAACATGCATACATTGCTGGAGGGAATGTAAAATGGTGCAGCCAGTTTGGAAAACACTTTGGCAGTTCCTCAAAAAGTTAAATCTAGAGTTAACATATGACCCAGCTAATTTCATGCCAAGGTATACTCCCAAGATAATGTAATATATATATATATCCACAAAAAACACGTATAGATGATCATCACAGCATATTCCTACTAGTCAAAAACTAGAATCAGCCTAAATGTCTATCAGCTGACGAATGGATACATAAAGTGTTCTGTATATGTAGAATGGAATATTTTTTGGCAATGAAAAGGAATACAATACTGATACATGCTACAATATTCTTGGACCTTGAAACTATGGGTTAAAAAATAAACTTAGGCATATTAAAATTTTAAAGTGTATAGTTGAGCAGACAGGAGTTCATGAATTGAGCGGTGCCAGACCTCGAGCAATTGGGACCTCACTGAAGGTGTGTGAGGGAAAATGTTTATGAGGTATTCCCAGAAATAAGACAAAGGCAATATGTGATTGATAAAGGGGAGACATAGCCTTAAAGTCCCAGTTAGAGATTCCTTGGCTGTTTCTGATTGGTTACGTTTCCGTATTGTTTTCCTGGGATATGACTGTTTACTCTGAATTGGGTTTCTGTTTGTTTATGTAGGAGCTTAGAAAGCTGATACCACCTCAGTCTAATGGCCTCCTCATTCATTATTTTAACACATGTTTGATGAAAGAAGTCACTCTCAAAAGACCACATATTGTAAGAGTCTATTTACATGAAATGTCCAGGGCAGCAAATTCATGGAGATAGAAAGTAGATTAATAGTTGCCAGGGGCTTAGACACACAGGGGACTGGGGAGTTACTGCTAAAGCAATATGGGTTTTTTTGGAGGGGGTAACAAAAATATTGTAAAATTAGATAATGATGATGGTTGCACTGCTCTGTGAATATAATAAAATTCACTGAATTGTGCATTTCAAAAGGGCGGATTTTATGTTCTGTGAATTATATAACAATAAAAGTGTTATTAAAAAGTTACAATGTATACTTTTGAAAATTGACTCATACAAATGGAAAACTAGTATATGCCAGCAAGTAATTTCTACCTATAGCTTTGTTCTTTCTGTTGGCATACTCTTTTTGAGGCTTTGGAGACTCAGAGGAATAAAGCATCATTTAATTTGTCATTCACGGTGACATATTAAATATGTTTTTAGAAACATTTTATCTTTAACACTACAAGGTCCTTCAGAGAAAAAAACGTTCTCATATATCAAAGGTTTTGTCTATTTTCCCCTTGGGTGGTCAACTTTCAGATCCTGAAAAACTGTTTTTGTTACTTAAGAAATTTTTGAGTCTGATAAATGTTAAGAGGATAATTTTATACATTCATTTGAATATTAAACTAATGTATATTGAGTGCTTTCGGTGACTAGGCGCTGCTGGACGTTGGGTGTGCACAACTGGCATGCAGCTACACTGCAGACACTTATAATAGGTTAATTCATTTTTCCAAGGCTACTTTAGCATCCAGGATCTACTCTCCACACGGAAGTCAGAATAATATTTCTAAAAGATAAAACATATTATGCTTAAAATCTTCCAATGTTTTTTTATTGGGCTTAGAATGAAATCTAAAAGCCTTTATACTGACCTTCAGTGCTTTGCACGTTCTGGCCTTTACTACCACTTTCCCTTTGTCTGGCACCAATTGTAATAGTCCCTTGCTCCAGCCATGCTGGACTTCTCTTAGTTCCCTCAGCATTCGGTCTTCTCTCTTGACTCTTGTTGGTTTTTTGAATGAAATAGGCTCTCCCTTGGCCATCCTCCCAAGCACCTTTATCTAGCTAACGTTAATGCTACTACTCATTTCTGTCTCACGTTAGGTACCACTACCTATGGGAAGCTTTCCTCTGTAGAGAAGGTTGGGTAACTTTGTAATGTAAACTGTAACACTGTAATTCCTCTTTTACAGCATTTTTCACAAAGGCAGCTATTATTGCCTGTGTTTTATATTGATTTGCAGATGCCCAAAGGCAAGAGAATGTTGGTTGTGCTCACCGCTGTATCCCTAGGGTTCAAGTTCTGATTGATATATAATTCCCCAATGAGTATCTGACCATCAACCTAAGAAATCTGGTTTTTATCATGCATTGCCTGGACCATAGCGACTGTCTCCAAATTGATCTTTTTGTCTGTACCTTGACCTTCTTTGTATCTGTCTGAAAAAATACAAGCCCCATAGCATCCCTTTGTAGTGATACCACCGCTTGTCACGTATCAATCTCATTTCAAGTCTCCTGACTTGTTCTCCCTTCCTTTCACGTTCCAGATCTGTTAAAGTACCTGCAGGACTTCAGCCATTCCTCTTAACCTCATGTTGTGTTGAACATTCTTCTGCTATGTCCACCTCAGCAGCAAGACTGGAAGCTTATCCAGAGAATTTGCTAGGCTTTTTCATTTCTTTATCTCCGTTGCTTCTTAAAATATCTGGCAATATTTGTTAAACTGAAATGACCTCAAATGCCACAGCAGAAACTTCTTGATTTAATGCTCTGAATTAGATTTCAGGCATTTATAATATTTTATTGAATCTTAAATTACGAATACTTCATATCTTCCATGAGAGCACAGCAAGACGACTGTGATAATCTATGATTCTTCTAATGAATGCGCAGAATGCTTCTATTTAAACTTTTATGCAGATAAACACTCTGACATTATTAATGTTGTATCTGCAGTTATCTTAAGTCCCATCAAAAGTCCTGCTTTTCAAATTAGGTTATTGGAAATAAGGGCAAGAGAAAAATAATAAATGTTAAAACCGCTTTTTGGTAGAGGTGTATATAATCCACTGTAAGAAGTTCTGGGAGTGTTCCCATGCTACACCTTTCATCTTTGACTTCTCAATTCAGGAATGTAAAAATCAGGCATTTGGGCTTCTCTGTTTCATGTACTGGCTGGGTTCTAAGACAGTCCAAGCTGCCCAGGGCCTGGGGCAGGAATGAGGCTTCACTGACAAAGTAGATGCCTTTATATTGTACAGGTCTATTTCTCATTTACAGAATCCACGTGGTTCATCTAAAGAAGTTTTTAAACTGCATTTTTTTTTGTAGGTCACTAGTGTTCATTTAAATGTCAGCAGATTCTTTGAAAAAAATGTTGCATGATCTTAAGTTCAGAGAAAGTCTGCACACAATAGCTATCTCCTAGAGGGAATTGCGGGTGGCTTCCATGCAGATCATGTCAGAGGCTCTAAAAAATCCTGCTATTTGAAGGTACCCATTAACTATATTAAGTAAAACATTTCCAGTGTATATTTAACCAAGAAGCCCATTTTTGACTGGACAACTTACAGATTTTCTGCTAAAACACTTTGAAAACTGCTACTCTGAGGTACCTGTCATCATTTCCCCAAGTGATCATTTTAATAATTGTGTATTGTTTGGGATTTTGGCCACAGCAAATTTCTTCTGGGGGATGTTGAAAGGAATGTGGCTGGGTATCTGGCTGAGTAGCTTCAAGTTTATAGCTAGACTGTTTTCAGCTGTAAGCATCCTCAGATGGGTCCCCCACATTAAAGAAGAGTCAGGCATGCTAAAATTCACCAAGGACTCTAAGAACACAATTCAGAAACTGAATCCCTTTGAAAAGTCTATGTGCATTTGATTGAATTAGATTTTTTGCAGGTGAAGCAATGTGAAAATAGGACTAAACATTATCTTGACCTTCTAAAAGTGGTTCATTTCCCAAGAGATGAGAGTAAACATGTCTCAGACAAATGTCTTTGTCTGGATGCTATGCTTTTAGCTTTACACCAACCAACCATTTTATTCAGTGTTTTATCCATATACACCAAGAATTATAATCTTCACAAGGAACATTAAGATGGATTCTCTAGCTAAAAGTGTACACCAAAAGCAAAGTTGTTTCTAGTGGTTATATATATATATATATATATATATATATGCACACACACACACACATATATATATTATTTATATATATATTATTATATTATTTGAAAATATTGGTGTTTCTTACTAACCTAGGTAGAAATATGAATGATTCATACTTTAAATATTCATAATATGTAATATGGATTAGAAAGTGATATATTTATCATTTGTCAATCAACAAACAATATAATCTATATAATTAAAATGCACATTACAGTCATCAGTAATCTCTGGTAGAGTGTCCTTTATTCACATTGGAAAATACGGAATTCCTACTCTGTAAGCCAGGACAGCAGATAATACAGAAAAGCTTTCCACCCCACTGCCTGGTGTCCCCTGACTTTGCTATTGGCTTTCTCATACACTGATCGTCAGCTGAGTAGCCTTAGAACAAAGAGGTGTCAGGGGTGTCACAGAACCACTGTCACCCTGTTCGGAGACAATGAAGGACACTCCTAGTCACACTTGACTAATCTGCCATCTTAGAAATATTAAGGCTGTTGAGAAAAAAAAGAGATCACGTTAAAACTAAGAGATGGATGAATACAAACAAAAATAAAGCAGCAGAGGCCAGGTGCAGTGGCTCACACCTGTAATCCCAGCTGGGAGGCTAAGGCAGGCAGATCATCTGAGGTTAGGAGTTTGAGACTAGCTCTGGCAATACGCCGAAACCTGGGCTGTACTAAAAATTAAAAAATTAGCTGGGCATGGAGGTGCACACCTGTAATCCAGCTACTCAGGTGGCTGAGGCACGAGGATCACTTAAACCCAGAAGGTGGAGGGTGCAGTGAGCTGAGATCATGCCACTGCACTCCAGCCTGGGTGACAGAGAGAGACTCTGGAATCAATCAATCAATCAATCACAAACCTTCATATTATACTACAAGAAAGCAAGATTTTAAGATAAAACCACTAAGTTTATGTTTATGAAAAAATTGAAATAAGTAAGAAAGTGTCCCACCCCCTTTAAAGTACTTTCTCGAATGCCTGAAGAGTGAGACTTGGCCAGATGATGATAGTAACTGTATCTTCTTTTCACTATTTTCCATTTTTCCTAGTATAAGACAGAATGTGGAGGTCAGTTATATCTTTTCTCCTTTTCTTTCCTCTCATATTCTCTACCTCTGATGATTTCAGGCTTCTGGGACAGAAAAAGTGGTTTATTCCTAGAGTCACTTTAGAGACCCTTGTCACATCAACCTGGTAGAAATTGATTTCTCAGGTTCAATTACCACCTTGTTTATTTGTATCCAAGAAATGTCTGAGCACCAGACCTGTGTACCTATGGGCTTCCACTTGACACTTTCTTTTAGAATGTCACAAAGACTCTTTAAAACCCAGAAATCCAGAACTGAACTCATGGTCTTGTCTCCCTAACCTGGTTACTCTTTAGTACATCCACCTAGAAACCTAGGAATCATCCTTGACACTTACTCTACCTCCCATCAAATTTCCAATCCTGATTCCTATTGATTTTATAACTTAAATATGTCTCAAATAGGTTTGAGTCACTATTTTATGTAGCCAGCTATCATATTCTTGCTTGGATGATTGCAGGTAGATGTGTCCTAGTTAATCTAATCTCATGCAACCCCCCTCTCTCCCCCCTGCCCCATCCCATTCCATCACCAGAATAAACATCGAACCTCAGAGCCTCAGAATAACCTTTCAAAACCTCAGTGGTAACATGATTTTCTCAGGGTCTAATTCCTTCCATGGTAAGCTTGATTAATTTTGTAATATAATTATGAAGACTCTATCTGCCTCTGAAATTCTCAGTCCTATTCTCTGACCGGCAACTCCCCTCCCTCCTTGGTTAGCCTGGAGTTATTTTATAGATTTTAACTCAACAGTCAAATTCTTGAGACCTTATTATATTAAAATGAAAGCATTATTAGTTTTCAAAGATGCAGAGGAAGGATGTTTATGTTTTCAGCAACATTCTGATCACAATACTGGAAAGAAGTAAATGTTCAACAGTGGGGGAACGTTGAATACATTAGGGTACAGTCACACACACCCCAGTGAAGATAATGCCAGATTCATAGGTAATGCATTCAAACTCTATTCATTGATATGAAAAGATGTTTACATAGTATTATGAGATTGAGAAAGTGGAACAAATAGAGGCACATATAACGTCCTGTTTTTGTAAATGATTTCATTTTAAATATACTGTTTTTATGTTTAGAAATAGATATTTATATATGAAGTAGATATGAAATAGTTATGTATATATCTATGAAATAGATATATGAAATAGATATATACATATATATTGTATGAATAGATATATACATATTTATCTATTTATATATCTATTTCATATATTTATATATTTTATATGTGAAATAGATATGAAATATATAAGTATATATGTATATGATAGATATACATATGATGATATGTATATCTATCATATATATATATCTATATCATACATATATATGTATATGTATATCATATATGTATATATGTATATCATATGTATATCTATTCATACATATATGATATACATATATGATACATATATACATATGTATATATTTATATGTATATATGTATATGAAATATATAGATATATATGTATATATGTATATATAAAAATAGATATATATGTATATATGTGTATATATACATATGTATCTATAAAAATATGCATATATGAAATAGGTATATACATATGTGTCTGTGAAATTTTATAGATATATATGAATATATATGAAATTTCATAGATGTATATGTATATGATTTCATGAAATCTAGATTATATACATATATATGAAATAGATATATGTACATATCTATTTCATAGATACATGTATATTTATGAAATAGATATGTGTATAAATGTGTGTAAATGTGGTTATGTGAAAAGTACATGGGCATGTGAACATGGTGAAGACAGAAAAGAATGTCAGTGGTTTGCTGTACCTGATTATCTGGGAAGGGCAAACTGTGAGTGGAGGTACTAGGGAAGGTGGGAGTTGGAGAAACAAGCAAAATAATAAGAAAAGGCTGTGGCATTTAAAACAATGAGAACCCAGTGATGCAGGACAGGTGAGCCCCAACCTGGGGCTTAGGCTGGGAGGGTTTCTTGCTTTGCCCAGGAAAGAAACGTAAGGGCCAACCCATGGTAGAAGAAAACAGCTTTATGGAAGTGACAATGTTACAGCTTCAGGGCGTTCCAGCTCAGACAGTGTCCCAGCTCTGTGACTGCCCCTGCAGAGCAGAGCTGCCCCAGAGGCAGTATGTTGAGAACAGCAGCTCAGGGCAGTTCTGTCAGTCATGATTACATCTACTTTTAATTACATGCGGGTTAAGGGGTGATTTATGCAGAGATTTCTAGGAAAAGGGTAGTAAGTTCTGGGTCATCTGGTCATGGCTGTGGAAAGAGGTGGCAATGCTTGGGTGTTGCTGTGGCAAATGGTAAAGTGTCATGGCACACTGGTAGATGTGTCTTATAGAATGCTGCTTCCTCCTCCCTGTTTTAGTTAGCTGTTAATTTGGCCTGGTGTCCAAACCTGGCCTCCAGAGACAGGTTCTGCCTCTCTTTTCACCAGGATGTGTGATATAATTCTGTGTATAAAATATGAGTATGTATATGTATGGATATCTATATCTAAACGTACCTAAATTTTAAAACATTTATATATACTAATTCCTGGATATATTCTTGAAATAAGTGACATTTAAGTGACAAAATCTGTGGTGGAGATGGATAGAGAGTAATACTAATTTGGTAGAGTCAGACAAAAAATAAAATGTAGATATCTTGTTTGTAAATGTGAGGATAAGGTTATAGAAGGTTGGGTTTTGGCCAGTTTGCTTTCCCTTCTCCGTCAGCACCCACCGTTTGGGATTATGTGCCCTTCTAGACATTTAAAATTCATTTATATGATTAAATAACTGTAACAACAGAAATATGTGGTATTTTAATATAAATACCATAAATTATACCTTACTGAGCATTTTTCTTTTTCTTACTCGCAAATTATCTTGAAGTTTTGTTTTGTTTTGTTTTGTTTTAGACAGGGCCTCTCCTGCTCTTTCTGTCACCCAGGCTAGAGCGCAGTGGCTTAAACAGGGCTCACTACAGCCTCAATCTCCTAGGCTCAAGCAATCCTCCCTCCTCGGCCTCCTGAGTAGCTGGGACTACACGTGCACAGCACCATGCTCAGCTAGTTTTTAAAAAAATAATTTTTGTGCAGATGAGGTCTTACTCTGCTTCCCAGGCTGATCTTGAACTCCTGACCTCAAGTGTTTCTTCCACCTCAAATTCCAAAACTGTTGGGATTACAGGCGTGAGTCACCATGCCTGGCCCATCTTGATTATTTTTTAAAGATTACAAAGTACATAAAAATTATATAACATACTCTCGATTACATAGTCATTGAAGAATGATGGGCATTAGTTTTCAATTTTTTATTATTCAAAACAAATGATCTCTTGAGCCTCCTTGTATATGCCTCCTTATTCTTAAGTGTAGTTGATTCTTTAGAGGAGCTATAGTTAATGAGAATTACTGCTTGGTAGAGAGTATACACTTACAAATGTCATAAAACCGCCAATACCCCCACCTTCACCTCATTAGAAGATTTACCAGTTTACTCTCACAATAACGCGAGAGACTCTCTGGTTCCTCATACCTTGGCCAACAATTGATACTGTCAATATGCAAATGTTTTTCTAATTGGTTGGATAAAATTACATTTTTAATTTCAAAGATAAATATCGAGGCTGATCAGCTTTTATATGTTTATTGCCTTCTGCATTTTTTTCCTGTGACTTATGTATTCATATTCTTTGTTCATTTTTTATTTGGTTACCTTTTTCTTAGTTTTTTACATATTCTGAATAATAAGCATTTGTCTATAAAATATGTTGAAATTCCAGTCAGCAGTCTGTTTGAACGGCCTTTCTAACTGTGCACTCTATGGCACATGAATGTGCATGGAATGTTAGTTATAGGTCAGTAGATGTGAGCAATGACAAAGGTGGAAAAACTTACAAGGCCTCCATGTGGACAGAAGGAAAACATATTACATTTCAGTACTCAAGGAAACGAGGCATTTAAATCGTCTCCTGCATTGTCACGTGACTATTTCCAACAAATGAGGTATTTGAGAAGAAAAGTATTAATTCATTTCCATAAACATCTGTTAGCTTTTTTCTGGGGACTGCGAGAGGCATTGGTAGCTACTGGGAACAACTGTCAACACGACCTTACAAAATACTTCTCTGCTCTCCTCCACACTGCCATAGGACAAATCCTATGGGGATGCGCGAACCAAATGCCGGCAAGGTTGATAAATAACCTCAAGTGGAGAGATCGAGAGCAATTTAATTTCACAGGTGATATTTTAACCGCACCTGAAAGATGGAAACAGGCAAGGAGAAAAAAAGAAAAGTAGAGACTGAAAAGTACAGGGTGACTCTGGAGATGAACACAGTGTAGCTGAAGCGGAGATGCCCCAAGAGGAGTGCTGGGACGTTTCCAGGTTCAGCTGTAAATTCTCATGAAACGCTTTGGCTGGTCCTCTTTAGGAGATGGGAAGAGCCACCAAAGGCTTTGGGTCAGAGAAGCAGTGTGATCAGAACTGCGCTTTAGGAAGATTAATCCGGGAACTGGAGGGAAGGATTAGAGCCGAGAGAATGTTGGAGAGAAAGTCATCAAGGAAGCGCTTGCATCTCTCTGAGAGGAGCTAGTGAAAGCTCACTCTTGAGTAAAGGAAATTCCAATGCAGGAGAGGGAAAGTGAAATAAAAAGCAAGGTACCTGATGAAAGCAGAGCTGCCTTTGCTTGCTTTTTTTTTTTTTTTTTTTTTTTTTTTTTTTGAGATGGAGTCTCGCTCTGTCACCCAGGCTGGAGTGCAGTGGTGCAGTCTTGGCTCACTGAAACCTCTCTGCCTCCTGGGTTCAAGCGATTCTCCTGCCTCAGCCTCTGGAGTAGCTAGGATTACAGGTATGCACCACCACGCCTGGTGAATTTTTGTATTATTAGTAGAGTTGGAGTTTCACTGTGTTAGCCAGGATGGTCTCCATCTCCTGACCTGGTGACTTGCTCACCTCAGCCTCCCCAAGTGCCGGGATTACAGGCATGAGCCACTGTGCCCAGCCTGCTTGCACATTTAAAACCCCTAGCTGGTGCTGTTTCTAAAGCATCTTCATACATTTTCAGCTTTGGAAGAATAGAGAAAATATGGCCATATTGATTGATTCTCCATTTTCCTTTTAATGAGTTATTATTTTTCAAAATATTTACTTTTTCAATTTAGGATTCTTACAACCATGGATGAATGAAATTGTTGAATTTTGATTTTACATTTCTAGTGATATTACATAGCCTCTCACATTCTCCTAATCTTAAATTGCATCCCGGTGGCTTTTTTTTTTCCTTCTCTGTGGTTTCTTGCAACCTCAATATTGATATCGTAGTGGCTGGCCTTCTTCTCTTGATGAAGAAGAGTCTAGTAGTTTGTGATGCTATGTAACTGAGGGGTTTAAAATGTCACAAAGCTCAACATTCACATGAGAAATATTATTATACGTTCTTGAAGACCGTATTTAAAAATGTGATTGCCTCAAGTTTTCCTGAGTATAACCAAATTAATAGCCACAGTTTGGAATTCTACCCCATCTGCATAGTCTTGCTCTCAGGGTGGAATTCCTGTCTTTTCTTTCCACTAATAATTCAGGGTTTATCTAAAGACTTCCCTGATGACCCTGGTTCCTAGTGGCTTTCTCTGGCTCCTATACCACTCATGGCTTACGGCATTCCTTTGGCACATGCTTTATACCCAAATAAGATGTTGTTTCTATTGTATTGAAGTTAACTTTATATACTTATCAATTCATTTCATACTTAGAAATCCTACCTCCCTAACTAGATTATAAAGTCCTTGAAGATAAGAAATTAGAGAGCAGTCAAAATGTATTTTAGGTCCAGTTCTAGTTTGTATTGCCATTATCAATAGTACTTCACACAGTTTTAAGAGAAAAAAAAATCCTACATTTAGAAATGTATTTATTTATTATTTATTTTTTACAAAACCCTCACAGCTGCGTGTGAATTACAGATGTCTGTTTTGCAAATGTCAAAGGATGCACAGAGCTTGCAAGTGAATGGATTAAGGTCAATAGTACATGTTCTGAGGGGTGAAACCTACAGTTGTCTGTTTGCCCTGGTGAGTCAGCATCCTGCTGACTGCCGCCAAGGGCTTGGCCTGACTCCACAGATGTGCAAGCTCCCGTGACCCTCCAGCCACTCCCAGATCTTTGAATATGCATGCCCTGACTGCTGGCATCAAGTCTACTAAGCCTTACTTTCCTGTTCATACCAGTGACCATCAGGAGCTGAAGACTGTTGGGTTATCCAAGATCATGAGTCCGACCTGTGTGTCTGATCTCTCCTGCCTTCCCAAATCCAGCACCGATACCTGCACTATCTCTGAAATCTGCAAGTCAGATATCTCACGTTATGGTCATTATCTCCTAACATTCCAGCTTACTTACTCCACTATTTTTATTACTTTTATTCAGTTATTGACATGATAGTCACAGAATTGATCTATGGTTTAGGAAACTGCAATGCAATTTTAATTGCAAAAGAAGAATATAAAATTACCATGTAAACATTCACGGTAAAAAGACAGATAATATAAAAAGGAGTGATGCACTTATGCGTATTTTTGTTAATTTTAGAATAAAATGCATTCTACTCCTTTATTTCTAATCCCCAAATCACTTTATCTTATGAAAATGTTCAATGTACTTACTTTTCTCCCTCTTTTTTTTTTTTTTTTTTTTTTTTTTTTTTTTTTTTTTTTTTTTTTGCTCTTATTTTTCTCTTTACCAAATCTCTATTTAGGTGATCTAGTACCTTCAAAGCATGTGAATACAATTCTAATCAACCTCGGATAATACTATAAAGAAAGGGATTTCAAATTCAGGTTTTGTGTTTAAACTACATGTCTCCCTGACACTTCCACACTATGGAAAATGTTGTCTTGCTTGTTTTGCAATAGAAGTATTTTGCATCAAATCGTATGAGACGAGGTCTCTACATTAAGCATAAAATCGTGTGGTAATGGTTACTGTCCCAAAACAGAGCAGAATCTCATTAGATTCCATCCCTTCTCTAGGCTATCCCCCATGAATCTGCCTTCTTCACTGCAATTCCATGAACGGTTTGTGTATTTCTTATTTATCCTTATCTCTTGCACCCCCACCGATCACTGTGCTTTTTTCCATGCCTCTGTGCTGAAACTACACTTTCCACAAATCACTGATAGTTTTTTTCTAATTAGAGCCAATGATTAATTTTAGTCCTTATTTTACTTGAACTTTCAGTAGCTTTTGACACATTTAATCATTTCATTTTTAAAACAAAACAAGAAAAGCTTTCTGCATTTGTAGTTTGAGATAACCCGCTGTCCTGAGATTCTTACTTCTGCTTGTGCTTCACCTCAGAATCTTTCTTAACACCCTTTGGTTTTCACATCTAAATGTTGGAATGTCCAAGAAGCAGTGTTCAGCACGGTCCTTCCTCTATGCTCATCCAGCTGCCTGCTGTTGAAAACCACATTTCTGTAAGTTACCTGATGTCACCCTTGAGCTTTCAGTTCAGGTAACTAACAGCATATTGGGCAGCTCCTCTTGGATGAGTGAGTCATAGGAAGCCAAACATGTCCAAGACAGACTTAATTTCCTCCCAGATTTCTTCCCTTAGTCTTCTCTATCTCATTTAACGATACTTTCATGTGCCCAGTTGCTTCAGACAAAAGACCAGAGATTCATGAATCCATCTTTCTTTCACTTGCTATGTTTAATCCACCCCCAAGTTCTGCTGTCTCCTCCTTCAAAAGATAGATCCAGATACACGGAGCTTCCAGCTGCCTCTCGGTCGTCATAGACCACCTTTAGCAAAGGCAGTATCATCAATTCCCTGAAATACACTCAAAAGTTCATATCTGGATTCACTGTTTTTATCTTGTCCATTTCTTTTTTTTTTCTTTCGTTTTTTGAGACTGAGTTTCGCTCTTGTTGCCCAGGCTGGAATGCAATGCGCGATCTTGGCTCACTCCGCCTCCCAGGTTAAGCAATCCTTCTGTCTTAGCTCCCTGAGTAGCTGGGCTTGCAGATGCCTGCCAACACGCTCGGCTAATTTTTGTGTTATTTAGTAGAGATGGGGTTTCTGTATTTTGGCCAGGCTAGTCTTTTTTTTTTTTTTGGAGACAGAGTCTTGCTCTGTTGCCAGGCGCCAGGCTGGAGTACAGTGGCGCAATCTCAGCTCACTGCAACCTCCGCCTCCCAGGTTCAAGCAATTGTCCTGCCTCAGCCTCCCGAGTAGCTGGGACTACAGGTGTGCGCCACCATGCCCAGCTAATTTTTGTATTTTTTTAGTAGAGACAGCATTTCACCCTGTTGGCCAGGATGGTCTCAATCTCTTGACCTCGTGATCCGCCCACGTCAGCCTTCCAAAGTGCTGGGATTATAGGCGTGAGCCACTGTGCCCTGCCGGGGCTAGTCTTGAACTCCTGACCTCAGGCGATCTGCCCGCCTCAGCCTCCTCCGGAAGTGCGGGGATTATAGGCATGAGCCGCCTCCCCTAGTCTTTTGTCCATTTTCTATGCCCTGCCCAGACGTCCCTCCAAATGACAGCAGTGTGATTTTTTTTTTTTTTTTGAAACATAAAAGAGATCATGTTACTGCTATGCTCAAAGTTCCCTAGTTACTTCAGAGCCCACTTAGAACATAAACTAAGCCCTTGGTAGAGCATGTGGGAAACCACCGATGGTCTGGCCAGTCGCCTCTTGCCTCCTCCCGGTATGCTCCCCAGCACTATGCGGTGTTTTTCAGTTGCAGTGGCCTTCTTTCTTTCTCTTCTCTTTTAGTGTTGTTCTCCCTGCATGTAAAGCTTTCCACGTGATCTTTCCATGGCTGCTTCTTAATGTTATTCAGAACATAATTTAAATACTGCTTTCCAAGCAAGTAGAAAATAGTATTTAAACTAATTGTCCACCTGGTTGAAGCACCCCACCCTCACTCGACCCCATTCCACTACCAATGATGCATTTTTAACTAGATAACATCCATCAAGATCTAAAGTTGTCTATTTAATATTATAATTTTACTTTTCTCACTAGATTATAAGCTCCTAGAGAGAAGGTTCCTTGCTATGTTCCCATCGACTAGAATAATGCCCTACCGATAATAAGGGCTCACCGTATTGATTGAGATTGTCATCTGTAGCTAACAAGAACAAAACTTGATTTGGCTTTCAGTCCTCGAACTTTCTAAACAAAGGCGTCTTTAAAACTGGAAATAAGAAAGGAAAGAAAAAGAGAAAGAGAAAAAGGGGAAATAGTTGAAATCCTTGGTCAGTTCTCAGTATCTCTATTCCTGATTTTGAGACAGCTCAGTGTGGACAAATTAACCTACAATTACAGGTTGGTTTTCCATTTCTCATTTGACTACATTGGCACTGCAGCCTCAGCCTGGTGGTTTTACATAAAAGACTAGATTTTGGTGAAGATTTCATGTGTCTAAACACTTGTCACTTTGGCCTACAGGTTGGATTTTCCTTTAAGAGTCCTGAACTAAATGCTTTTAAATGGACCCATGCAGTAAGTTTAATTAATAATTATGAATAGGAATGAAATGCAGAGGCGCCCTCTGGTGGTTTAATATATAGGCATGCAAAAATAGCAACGTGGACTCAAGATTCTGTTCACAGTGGGGCCAATAGGAGATTATTAAACATACTTTTGCTTCTCCCTGTCTTTCCCTTCCTCTCCCTCTTCCTCCTTATTCTTTTCCTTAATTCAAAATATAGTATGAGTTAGAATGGACATATAATGTGAGTTAGAATGGAAACATTTGTGACAATAGCTAGCAGAAATCCATGTGGAGAAGCAACTTGTGGAAAACTAAAAGAATCCATGCCTCCAAGTAAACACTTTTACAGAAGACCTTCTTTACTCTTCCAACCATAGTGTCAACACACCCCTAATCTTGCCAAGCAGAGATAGTAGGTGTTTTCTCTCTTACCCAACCTTAACATTGCTTTATTTGGTTTTCCCCAAGAAATGGGCACCTTGTATAAATTTAGAATTCTACTTATGGGTAACTTATTTAGAGGCAGTGCTTGATGGAGTCTTAATAATTTATAACTTCCTATAAATATTCCTTGTTGCAATGCTAGAATGTACTAGTCTTTTAAAAGCGGTGTTACGGTTGTAACTTTTATGTTTTCCATACCTGGTTTATGGAATTATTTGTAAGCATATCTACTTGAATGTGGCTTATCTACTATTTGGATGTCAGTTGTTCCATAGTTTTGGGACATAATATTTTGTAATCACTTATTTTTATTTACTTATTTTTTCAATTCTATTGATATAAATGTAGCAACATCGAAGAAGCTCTTCTCCTCCTCCTTTTTCTGTGGGGTGGGAACAGTGTGTGATTTGAGTTCTCTTTCTCCTGCATCTGAAAGACTTTCCTTCTAACAGTTACATTTTATATACATTTTAAGATTTAATCTATTTGCATGGGTTGAACTCTTGGCTCGATGCAGGCGATTCTATTTGTTAACTTGGTTTTAATCTCCAATAGATTATTTAAAACTGTCTTTCACAAATTACCTCAAAATTAAAGCTCAAAATCAGAAGTAATCTCTCCCTCCAAAAAACAGGTACACCACACACTAAACTTGTTCTACCTTCTACCTTCACATACCAGGGACTGGCTCCGTAATCGATTTAAAACCAACAACAGCTTTAACTTCTTCTTTCTTACCTTGTATAGGGAATCAACCCCTAGTCAAATGCCATTTATTGCACTCATTAAAGAGCTCTCCCTTTTCCTTCACTGATTTCACTGGTTCTGAGTTTATTCCGATATTTTCTTACCTCACCTATTGGAACGATCTGCTTGTTGATTGCAATGATTATAACAGATATTTCTAAAACAGGGCTCTGATAATTCTATTCCTTTGCCCTTTAATTATATATATATAGTATTACAGTCTGAAAAACCAAATCCAAATGTCATGTATGTCGTACATTACCTCTGCCCCCGTAGTGATCTGACCCAACCTACTTCTTTCCTAAATTTGTTCTCATTGGAATTAAACTAACATCATGGACTTTTCTCCCTGTGTTGTAATTCTTCAACACAGAGAAAAACAGATTTGTGGGAACAGATTTTACCCCTAAAGTCAGCCAGCTCTTTTAGAAATTACTTCTGAGAATCATAAGGGAACTGAACATGAGAAAATAAACTCAAATTTGTTGTTATAATTGAAAAAATTACCAATAGTATGTTTCCTCTGGATAGTTTAAAATTAGCTTTTAATATAATGAGTTTTTTAATACAATGGAGCACAGCACATTTGTCCACAAACTACCTTGTTTCTTATTTTATGTGTCATTGTTATCATCAAGCATGAATGAAGACTCATGCCTATGTGGTCCTTTTAACCGCCTCTCTGTTAACACCAAGCATCCTAGATGTGGCCTGAAGCGAAGCAATCAGTTACCCTTCTATACAAGGGACTGTGGAGCCAGTCTGTGCCGCCTCCTCTAACCCAGGTTGCTTAATAATCACCCGAACTACCTCTGTATTTTTTGCTTTTCAATTTGTAATATTCTAATCATGTTTGCTTTTCAACTTGTATTATTATTAATAAACATTTAGAAAGTACTATTGCAAAAGAGATAGAGACCCTGAGGTAGGCACGGTGGCTCACGCCTGTAATTCCAGCACTTTGGGAGTCCGAGGTGGGAGGATCACTTGAGGCCAGGGGTTTGAGACCAGCCTGGGAAACATAGCAAGATCCCATCTCTACAAAAAAAAAATAAAAGGATAAAAATAAGCCAGGCATGGTGACATGCGCCTATACTTCAGCTACTCCAGAGGCCAAGGTGGGAGGATTGCTTGAGCCTGGACGGTCACAGCTGCAGTGAGCCATGATCACACACTCCAGCCTGGGTGACAAACAAAAACAAAAAGAAACAGAAGCTCTGCTTTTTGAAATGAAAATAAACAAGTTATTCTTTACGAAGTTTTTTTGTGAAAAGCTTTGAAAACCTGAAGACTTGAGTAAGACCGAGTACACAGATGGGGGAGGCTCTGAAGATAAGTCTGTGCTTTTGCACGTAGTGTCGAGATTACAGTGAGAATGGGGAAGGTCAGCTAAGTGACAAGCAGTTGTTGAAACAAATACTTGATCAGAGTGGTGGAAGTGATATGGGCTAGGAGCAACTAAGAAAGTCATTTCAAGGTGAGATGGGAACTTGAAAATCAGTGGGATGCCCAGGAAGGAACTGAAAGCCCAAGAAGATAAGCATTAGGGAGGAAAACAATTTTTTCCAAGACACTTCAGACTGATTGCAGGGGAAAATGGTAGAGACCGGGGAGGAGAATTAAGAAGGAAATTGCCGTATAAGCCAAAGATGAAAAATTGTCAATGTAAGTGTGAAGGTTTTTTCAATAGCAAGAAGGTACTAGTACTGAAAGGTGCTGCCCAAATCGGCTCACCTCAGGGGAGCTAAGGTGACAGGCTAATGTCCTGATAACAGATGGTTTTCCATTTCTTTTCAATAAAGTATGAAGTCGAGCTCCCTGATAGCAAGTCAACAAATATAAGGGCTTTGAAATGTACTTGCGTTTTTTAGAATCAGCTCTATATGCTTGTATCTTTGGATACATTCACAGATACCTTATACGTCTATGGCTAGAGCATTTTCTTTTGTATTTGAAAAAAGAATTGCAAAGATGATAACGGGGATAAAGGTGTTGCAAGGCTGGTGTTTTTCAGCTCTCCATCTGCCTTCCCAGGAAAACTGTTCAGTAGCAGTTAGAGTCTTGGGTCTGACCAGGGAGGGACAGGATGAGATAAGATTTCTCTGAACTCATAACTGCAAAGTGGTTTTATTTTCTTGAGTTTCAAAGATGAGAAAAGTAAGACACATAGAAGTTCCATAACTTGCCTCAAACCCTATGGCAGGTCACACTGGATCATGATGATAGATTGTTTCCCTTTCTCTTTGCTTCTTTATTTCAAAATGTCTTGTGGTGTGACCAAACTATCTTACTCTCCCCACTTACATATACTATCAAGTGACATCGTCTTCCCTGGGTTCTTGTTACTAGGAGTTGTTGATGAACATACTGTGAACATACTTTCCCCCATTCTTTGTGAATAATTTAGCTCCTGGCTAATAGACGTATCCTTCACTATCACTACTTTTCAAAGTGGAAATTCACTTTGGGCCTTTTACCACCTTGTCCTTACACAACTTTTACCTCTCACTGTCAGTCACTGGCCCGGCCCTGTTGACTTTGCTTCTCTTAAACCTGTAACTCATGAACACTGTCCCTACGGCAGTTCAAAATTAAAATTTCTCTTTGGGGACTACTTGAAAAGTCTATTAACAGTTTACCTGCCTTGAATAGTTTTCTTGCTCTCGCCTGACTTCTGCAGTGCGGCCTCATGCATTTGCTGAACTTCAGCAGTGGCGTTTTATTTACATCCAGCAATCATCAGGAGCTTTTATCTAAAACTCCTTAGCCTGGCATTTAAAGCCCTCCAAAAGCTTGTCTCCAACTTTACCCTTTAAGTATAATTTCTTTTTGTGGTTACCTTGCGTGATCCCTTCTTTCCAAGCAAAGCAAAGTTTTGTCCGTTGTCTATGCCGGCCTCATGTCTTCCGGCACCTACTCTCTGAGGACTTTTCCTCTGTCCGTCATCACTGTTCTTTGTTCTGAGAAAATCCTATATCAACTCTGTCTCCAAGTGCTACTCTCATCCCTCCTGTGTATCTCTGGAATCTACTTCTTCCTTTTTACTGCTTCTCCATTTGACATTTTCCACGGGCCTGCTGAAGGACCTCTCTTCTCCCTCTATCCGCACGGCTGCGGTGATGCGTTTTCTCACGTGGAAATCTGAAGCAGCGCTTTCCCTGCTTGAACCCTTTTACCTGCATTCCACTTGCTATCACAAGTCCTTTAGCTCGGTATCCAGTCATACGATGGCATGTTTATGTCTTTCATGCCAGCCTTACCTCTTGCTACACCCATTTCTCACACCATGTACTTCTTGTACCAAATGCAGAGTGTAGTTACTATAACTGTGAGTTACAATGTTATTAACATCCATGTAATGGGTTGCTCTTGCCATGTTATATGGCAAGTGTTATTTTACCCGTGTAACTTTCATCTCAACTGTGTATATGAGGCTGTGCCTTATTCATATTTGTATCTGTAGCATCTAACATAGTAGGGTACAACACATATTTATTTTTAATTTGGTTGAATTGAAATAAACCTCAATGTATCCAGGCACAACAGATGCTCCAAGTCTCATCCCTATGGGTAGTAGCCTGACCTGGGGTAGACTTTGCTGATATCCTTCTTTACCCATCACCCCCACTCGGAAAGGATCCCACCTCTCTCTGACATCCATTGTCAGTTTCACTTTTTTGACACATACAACTTGGATTTTGATGATTGGAAGGATTCCTTTATTTCTTTCCTCTTAATTTGCAAGCTCTATTAGGAGGAACCTTAGTTACTTATATTTTCCCTGTTATAACATTTAATATATGTGCTTTGCAAATACTAGAAGTAAAATAAATATGGGTAAAATACATGAAACGGATGCATAGCTTCTTCAATACTCATTACGTGGAAAATCAAAGAGATTTATAACTTTAAGGGAACCTTGCAATAATTTATTCTAACTTCTTCCTTGTGCACATTAGGAAATCACATTCAAAGAGGTTCTGTCATGTTTTTAAGGTCTCAGTATAAAAAAAGTAAAAATTAAGACAAGAACCAGCGTCTCCTGATTCCAGGCAATGCTTTTATGTATTTTCAATTATATTACTCTGCCTTTCTATTATACAAGGTATCATGTAAATCTTTTTTGATGCTTACATGGTAAATTAATGACTTAATTTTTACTATGATAATTATGTACATTATACAGAGATCTTTACTAGATAAGCATTAAAGAAATAATACATTTTCCATGGGGATAAATTATTTTTGAAAAATACTGTAATAACACCCTGAAAATCACACCAGATTGAGAAAGAAGAAAAAGAAGTATTATAAAAGGAGATCTTTATATTAAAAATATTCATCGTCATTTCTAAGAAAGGATCTTAAGAAGAAAACTACAAAAATATTCACTTTTGGCCTTAGAATTCATTTAGAGAAAGACCACATATTCAACAGCAAATTATTTCATTTTAAAATAGGACACATATGTGATTAGTTGTACATATAAATCATAAATACGTAATATCTATTTTGGTGAAGTCATGTTACATCGATAAAGCAGTTTATTAACATAGTTATCTGATTTTGCATACCTTACACAGATATACTGCATGCCACATAAATGTCTATGACATCCATTTTTCATAATTGCCATTTTATACAGATAATTTACCTGCCTCTGTCTGAAAAATTGACAAACGTTCTATATATTACATTAAAGTTTAATATTGAGGTGAAAGCAAGAACACGTCATTGTTTTGGCCTCAAGAAATATCACATTCTCAGAAAGGTGGAGCACAGTTTCTAACTGCCTTTTAATGTTTTCTATTTAAAAGGTAAATAAGATTTGTGGCCGCCCTGTAAGAACACCTACACAAAGCCCTCGTTGTTCTTTTGAGCAGAGCAAAGAGAAGCATGGAATGAAGACCACCACAAGGAGCAGTGAAGAGACACTTGCCAACAGAAGAAAGTAAGACATTTGTTTTACAACCAGAAAGAGAAAAGAAAGTAAGCCATTAATTTTACAACAGAACAGAATATATTCAATTAAATACAATAAAATGCAATATGGACAAAAAAAAGATCAACATTTATTAATTGTAAAATTCAGTGGCTCTACCTGTTCCATTAATTTGGATGACAGTTTCAACTTATAAGGCCAATACAACTTTCTGTGATAATGGAAAATTTTCATAACAAAATATGGAATCTATCCAGGGCCCTGGGCACATGTAACATTGTGCACTTAAAATGTGGCTAGTGTGACTAAAGAGTGAATTTTTCACTTTAGTTAATTTTAAATTGTTAATATGGCTAGAGGCTATTGTATGGGGCAGTGAAAGAAAGATAATACATTTACATAATGTGATAGGTATCACTGAATGCCTAACATCTATTAAAAATAGTTGAATAAAAAAAAGTTTCCACCCTTTTTGCATGAAATGCTAAAAATGGTTATCTGTTCATTCAAAATAGTAAACATTGCATAGGGCTTGCTAACTTACATTTCTATCGCTATGCCCATCATTACTTCACAGGTTAAATTCAGTCTTTGTTTTGCGTTCCTTTGCTTGATCATTGAGGCTTAGGATGAAAACCTATTAAAACTAGAGGTAATTATTATTTGTATGTGTGTTTAGTTTTCCAGTAAGTGTATGTCCTGGCAAATACTAGATTCTAAGTCAGTATTTTTTGAATTGGACAGAAATTCAGAATTTTATATTTATTTATTATTTCTAATAATACTCTATGAATAATTCATATATAAAATATTTCACATAACTTTTCTATAATCTAAAATCTGTTTCTTTCTTTTTTGGGATTGTACACCTAATTGCCGCAATCTCTCATCAGATGGGCTGTGAGCATGGGATAAAGATCTGGGCTGTTGCTGGCTATTTTCTCCAGCTAAAATGAATTAGCATTTTATTTTACATGTAAAATAGCTGTTCTTTTTATCTAAACACCTACAATGATCAGCAATCATTCCTTGCACTTGAAAAATCAGTATATTTTGTCTAGGGTGTTTTTCTAATAAAACCCAGCTAAAAAACATCTGAAGTTCTTCAAGGTGATGTATTTTACCACCAAAACAACCCACTTGGAAAACAAAGCAAAACTCAACATTTAACATCATCTCTCACTAGCAAAACTAAACCAATACAGGTGAAATGTTACAAACTGGATCAGGAATTATAAGGGGCTCATGGGAGTGGGAGGTTTTAAAAGTATCTATCCTGGCCACTGAATAGACCTTCTTGTCACCAGTCTTGCAAATTCATTATTTTGATGTCCCTGTCCATCCAGCCATGATTAGCCATGGTACATGAATCAGCGTAGATCCATCTGAGGCCTGTCTCATGCCACAGAGTGAACAACCATATGAGTTGTTCACTTATGCACATGAGTCCACTTATGCATTTCAATTTTACACTGTTTTTCATTATCTCTCTTTAGTAAGGCTGCATTGCCATGGCATTATATTTCTGCTTGTTGCTTATTTATTGTACAGATTTCTCTATAAATTAACCCTGAATTTTATGTATCCTTCATCAACTGATTATTCCCCATGAGGTCATAAATTTCCATTGAAATAGGTGGGCAATGTAGCAGGAGTAGGTGCTGAATCTGGGCTACTTTTTCATGCTCTTTCTCTACCTGATTGGGCCTGATTTCCAATAGATCACTTCCACTTGGTTGTAATTGCTTCTGTACAAGCCTAGTCTTACAACCTGGCAGATCGGATAGTGCTTAGTTCATCCTGGCCGTCTCAGGTTGCATGATCACTTGCTAGGTCATGATCAAGTATGTAGTTTCTACCAGGGCTCAATTGCAAAGCAACTAACCAACAACCTACTAACCCACCCAGCCATGAAACTTCAGGTACCACTGAATGAGTAAACAGGGTCATCTGGAATCATCAACAGAGCACCTTGCAAAAGAGTAAGCTGCAGAGCCTTTTCTTTCTCATAGTAAAGTTCTTTTGGGCTATTCTGTAAGTGGGTAAGAGCAACACATCAAAGTATATAATATGATTTTTTTTGGTAGTATTTAAAGGAATTTAAAAAGCACTGTATCGCTTCCTGAGTTTTAGGTTATCTTAGGTACAGAAATTTGCTTTTTATATAAGAATATCTCAATAACATCCACGCTACATTTAGAAATATTGCTGAATTGTCAAGCACTTGAAATGCCAATAATTTTTACCACCACAGGCCTACATATACTTTGATGTGTCCACTAAGACATTTGGGATGATGTGATCCATATTTTATTGTCAGCATTATGTCTTACAGGATATCTAGGCAATCAAGGCTCCTGTCTGACATGGACAGGGAAAGTTTTTGCCATTTAACAGTGAAGGGGTCTTTGCCAGCTAACAGTGAATTATTTCCGGTTGTCCTTACTAATTGGTAAGGAGGTTAAAGAATTTGCCAAATAATTAACTGCACAGGAGGTGTCAGGACATATTTGGATTTACCCAAGTAGTCACCACATATAAAGAAACATCTGTAATTGGAGTCACCCTCTGACTCTGTTTAAGATAAGCCAACCTTCTCCAAGTCCATCTCAGTTTGCACAGACCAGCCAAATAGGTGAGGTAAGTAGCTAAGCGTTAGGAATCACCGCTATATTTTTTATGTTTTTTTAATGGTGACTCTAATCTCAGCAATTCCACAGGGATATAATACATTTTTGTTTTAGTATTTTTGTCAGGAGAGGAATTTCTTTTTTTTTTAATTGTGGTCAGTTCAACTTTTTTAGATGGTTTAATTTATTTTTATTTTACTTTAAGTTCTGGGATAGAAGTGCAGAAAGCGTAGGTTTGTTACATGGGTATAAGCGTGCCATGGTGGCTTGCTGCACCTGTCAACCTGTCATCTAGGTTTTCGGTCCTGCATGGATTAGCTATTTGTCCTAGTGCTCTCCATCCCCTTGCCCCACACCCTCCAACTGGCTCTGGTGTGTGTTGTTCCCCTCCCTATGTCCATATGTTCTCATTATTCAGTTCCCACTTAGGGGTGAGAACATGCGGTGTGAACATGCGGTGTTTGGTTTTCTATTCTTGTAATGAGAAATGAGTTTGCAGAGGATGATGGCTTCCAGCTTCATCTATATCCCTACAAAAGACATAGTCTCATTCCTTTTTATGGCTGCATAGTATTCCATGGTGTATCTGTACCACATTTTGTTTAGCCTATAATTGACGGACATTTGGGATTCTATGTCTTTGCTATTGTAAACAATGCTGCAGTAAACATACATGTGCATGTGTCTTTATAGTAGAATGATTTATATTCATGTGGATATATACCCACAAATGGGATTGCTCGGTCAAATGGTATGTC
This sequence comes from Cebus imitator, assembly GCF_001604975.1. Classification (NCBI taxonomy): domain Eukaryota; kingdom Metazoa; phylum Chordata; class Mammalia; order Primates; family Cebidae; genus Cebus; species Cebus imitator. Next base: position 647,675 of record NW_016107473.1, read on the forward strand.
TGGTTCTAGGTCCTTGAGGAATCGCCACACTGTCATCCATAATGGTTGAAGAAATTTCCACCAACAGTGTTAAAGTGTTCCTATTTCTCCACAGCCTCACAGGCATCTGTTGTTTCCTGACTTTTTAGTGATCCCCATTCCGACTGGCCTGAGATGGTGTCTCATTGTGGTTTTGATTTATATTTCTCTAATGATCAGTGATGTTGAGCTTTTTTTCATGTGTTTTTTTGGCCGCATAAATGTCTTCTTTTGAGAAGTGTCTGTTCATATCTTTGCCCACATTTTGATGGTATTGTTTCTAGATATTAGACCTTTTTCAGATGTGTGGATTGTAAAAATTTTCTCCCATTCTGTAATGGATTTCTCCAGAACGGGAGAAAATGGTGCTGGGAAAACTGGCTAGCCATATGCAGAGAACAAAAACTGGACCCCTTCCTTACACCTTATAAAAAAATTAACTCAAGATGGGTTACAAACTTAGAAAATTTCACTCTGATGATAGTTTCTTTTGCTGTGCAGAAGCTCTTTGGTTTAATTAGATCTCATTTGTCAATTTTGGCTTTTGTTGCCATTGCCTTTGGTGTTTTCGTCCTGAAGTCTTTGCCGGTCCCTATGTCCTGAATGGTATTGCCTAGGTTTTCTTCTAGTATTTTTATAGTTTTGTGTTTTACATTTAAGTTTGTAACCCATCTTGAGTTAATTTTTTAATAAGATGTAAGGAAGGGACCCAGTTTTTGTTTTCTGCATATGGCTAGCCAGTTTTCCCAGCACCATTTATTAAATAGGAAATCCTTTCCCCATTGCCTGTTTTTGTCAGGTTTGTTGAAGATTAGATGGTTGTAGATGTGTGATGTTATTTCTGAGCTCTCTCTTCTGTTCGATTGGTCATTATATCTCTTTTGGCACCAGTACCATGCTGTTTTGGTTGCTGTAGCCTTGTACTTTAGTTTGAAGTCAGGTGGTGTTATGCTTCCAGCTTTATTCTTTATACTTAAGATTATCTTGGCTGTACAGGCTCTTTTTTTGTTTTATATGAAATTTAAAATAGTTTTTCTCTAATTCTGTGAAGAATGTCAATGGTAGTTTGATGGGAATAACATTGAATCTGTATATTACTTTGGGCAGTATGGCTACTTTCACAATATTGATTCTTCCTGTCCATGAGGATGGAGTGTTTTTTCATTTGTTTGTGTCCTCTCTTATTTCATTGAGCAATGGTTTGTAGTTCTCCTTGAAGAGGTCCTTCACATCCCCTATTGGCTGTGTTCCTAGGTATTTTATTCTCTTTGTAGCAGTTGTCAAGGGGATTTCATTCATGATTTTGCGCTCTGCTTGTCTATTGTTGGTGTACAGGAATGTTTGTCATTTTTGCACATTGATTTTTTATCCTGAGACTTTGCCGAAGTTGCTTATCAGCTTAAGGAGTTTTTGGGCTGAGATGATGGGGTTTTCTAAATATAGAATCATGCCATCTATAGAGACAATTTGACTATCTCTTTTCCTATATGAATACTCTATTTCTTTCTCTTGCCCGATTGCCCTGGCCAGAACTTTCATTACGGTGTTGAGTAGGAGTGTTGAGAAGGGGCATCCTTGTTTTGTGCCAGTTTTCAAAGAAAATTATTCCCTTTTCCCCATTCAGTATGATATCATCTGTGGGTTTGTCATAAATAGTCCTTATTATTTTGAGATATGTTTCATCAACACCTAGTTTATTGAGAGTTTTAACATGAAAGGATGTTGAATTTTATCAAAGGCCTTTTCGGCATCTGTTGAGATAATCATGTGACTTTTGTCATAGGTTCTTTTATGTGATGAATTATGTCTATTGATTTGCATATGTTGAACCAGCCTTGCATCCTAGGGATGAAGCTGACTTGATTGTGGTAGATAAGCTTTTTGATGTGCTGCTGGATTCGGTTTGCCAGCATTTTATTGAGGATTTTCACATCGATGTTCATCAGAGATATTGACCTGAATTTCAGGAATTTCAATTTGGGATTCACTCCATGAGTTGGGGACTCAGTCTGGGGATTGTGAAATGGGTGAGTATGTGTAGTTCAAGTATGTGTTCAGGAATGTGAAATAACTACAGGGTGGGCCTGTTGACTGAATGTCCCAATGTGAGACAGACTGACCCCAAAACTCTATTTTCCCTTGACCTCTGTAAGCCTGTATTTAGACTCATAGAGGATAATGGTATTCTGGGTCTTTGGGATAAAAGTCAATACAGAGCTAGTGTCTGATAATTCCTGGAAGCAAAATAGCCACAAGTCCCTGTAGGCAATGGATGGAGGAAGATTTATATTATGTAGTCGTTGTGCTTATGCAAGGTTCTTTCTCAAGGGATCCCATCCTTCAGTCAAGGTGCTTTGAAGCTGTGAGCTGGGAACTGGATGAAAGACTGAATTCCTTTGGTGGTGAATAAAGTGATGTTTGTTTTCATATCTTTAATTTCCAAATATTTTCCTTGTTCTTTTTTTTAAAATTCACAACCCATCCTTGTTTCATGGATGAGTTATTTTCTCTTATCACTCTTAACATTAACTATAGTTTTTGAAAAATGCATTGCCATGTTTCTCTTTTTTTCTGTTTTATCTGCATTTCCTTTTCTGTGTTAGCTGGGTTTTCTACTAGATTTCTTTTCAAATTAAATTTATTTATTTGTAGAAGTTCATTTTTATGTTCCATATGTTAATTTGTTCCTTTCAGACATTGAAAACATTTCTTATCTAAGAAAATAGTTCATTTAATGTAAAATAAAATAAAAGTCATAAGTTAACTTAGTCTAAGATGACCTATGTTAAATATAAATTCTTAACTCCGATATCAAGTCTATCAAGTTTTCTTTTGTTTAAAATTTCTTGCCTGCATTAACTAAAAAATATATTCTACTGTACTTTTTCTACTTGCACTATGGTTTTCTTCTCTTATTATGCATAATACATAGAGAATGTATTTTTATGTATAAGGTAAGGTTCCAAGTCAAATTTTCCATATTCTGATCCAATATCCCCAACAAACCCTAAAACAATCCATCCTTTTCCCCTTTGTGTTCTTGTGTTCTTTTCTTTCACCTTATACTCATTCTAAGTTGATATAATTATACTGGCCTATTGTCTGTTAATAAGTCGGTAGTTGTTTTCTGCAAATTTTTACTGATTTTTATTGCGATTGCTTTGGCTTTGAAAGATTTTGAAATATCTTATAAGGAGGGTCACTATATTTACTCTCATTTTCAAAATTCTGTTAGATGTTTTAAAATTTAGTTTTGAAAATATATTTTATATTTTTTTGTTGGATTTTGATTGGAGTTACACTGACTATATAGATTGATTTGAACAAAGATATTAGGTTAATGCCATAAATGGCTACTTTTCTGAATTCCATTTCTAATGGTTGATCTTTTGATTATATTAGCTTTTCTGTGCGGATAATCATTTTGTGCACTAGCACAGCTTCCTTCTGCTGCACCTGGCAAAACTCACATGCCCTATGTACTAGAGTCTACTACTTCGGTTGTATCCTAAGGAAAGTGGCTTATACCCAGAGGAGGCATTCTTGATTATTGGTGATAGCTGAGTGTTAGAAGCCAACCATCTTTCCACATCTAGGAAAAATAGAAAAGTAAAATATAAGACTTTGGAACATTATAAAGCAGTCAGAAGCAAGAAACACATTTTCATACAGCAAAAAATCTCATTGTGATTACAGAGAGAACAGATTACATAGAATGAGAACAATAGTATAATGCCATTATATAAATTAAAATCATTTATAAATAAAATCAGTGTCTATTTTTAGGAATAGGGTATGGTAGAGTATTTATATTATATACATTAGAATGGCTATTTATAGAAAGGAAAGAGAATAATGGATGAATTAAAAAATTAAAATAATAAAATAACAAGGCAGGAATGTTCAAGGGTAAATTATGATAGTCTGGCAGGAATTCAGGAATACGCTTAACTCAACTTTCCATATCTGAGAAAATATAGGTATGTTTATATATGCGTATACTATATTAACACACACAAAGTTTAAATGAAAAGTGTTTTTTAAAATCACGTTCTTCTAATTAGAAGTAGTTCAGACTCCCTTGTCAACATTTTCATGAAATCTAACAATACTGAATTTTTCAATAATCTTTTTGCTGTCTTGTATAATCATGTTTCTCATAGTGTATTGTAGATACAGTGAGCATCGTCCTAGAGATAAAATGTAAATGGCCAAGAACAGTTGTTGAGTTGTTTGGATTTCCTACTATAACCCATTAATTAAAATAGAAGGAAAGCTTATTGAAAAAAATAGACAAGGAAAACATCCAAATTATTAACAAAATCACTGCTTTGTGTAATTTATAAAAAAGGGAAGTAACAAATAAATTAATATTTCCTGAGTTAGTTTTATTAATTAATTGTATATCCACAATAGTGTTAAAAGAAAAAATTACAGCAAATTTAGTTGTAGCTCTAATTGGCTTTTATTTGTGATTCATGAATCAGGGAAGCCTCTATTCCAGAAAATAGAATGAGAACTCCCGCTGAGCAAGTCCATGACGTTTGTTTGGTAAGGTGAAAACGACAAAACAGAATGATAGGAAAAAAATTTAAAAACTGGTTGGTTAATATCAGGTGACTTCAGATTACTTTTTAAAAGGGTTAAAGCAGAAGGGACTTCCTTATTACACTGACTCAGATTTCCTGGAATCTCTTGTTTTCACGAAAAACGCTCTGTTTTGGGATCTGTTTCCTTAAACCTTCTGTTTGATGATATGGCATTTAGCATGAGTGATTGTATTCTGGTTTAGTCTGGTCTGTTGAGGCGTACTGCAAGAGTTCAGTTTAAAACAATGGCCTATATTTGTTTAATAATAGTTTTTCTCAGGTATCATTTTTAGAATTTACTTTGAATAATTCCCAAGAGAACACCTCTAGCAGAAACTACTTTCTATAAATTTTAACCAAGCCAAAACCATTAAAGGAAGGCTATGAAATAAAATAATTTAGCAGTTTCCCTAGCTTAATTTAGTTTCTATAGTAGCTGAAAAAATAGGAATTGTAAAAGGCATCAGTGGCTTTGCCAATGTAAATGAAAATAAACACTATTCTATGTTTGCCAAAAATTAAAAATATATTTTACATATAAATAAGGCATAACCTTTTAAAATTATGTTGTCATCATTTATACTTTAGATTTAGTGTATTATGAAAATTTTGTTGTTTAAAATTATAATTATGGCACCCTAACTTAGAAAAATTATTTCAGGTCTTTGTGACAGAGGAATAATTTAATTTATAGTTTAGTCTTCCAGTATTCAAACTATTCTTTTGAGGTAATGTTAATATAATTGACAGGCAAGGTAAAATGGCTTCCTTTCACCCTCTGAAATTCTTTAGCTGAGGTACACATTAAATTAATGTAAGGCAGATTTATAGGAAAATCATTCTAATTACATATATAGGAATGGAAGTCCCACAAAAATACGGGACTTACGGAAATGCCAGGTAATTGAAGATTATATAGCATCGTGAGCTAAAGAAAGGAATACAGGGTTGGGTCTCCTGGGGGTGGGTGGGTGGTGGAGACAAACTGTTGAGTGGGTGAGTGGAGGAAAAGTATGAGAAATAAGGTTTGCTTTGTTATACAGGTAAAAATTGCGCTGGCAGAACTTGTAGAAGGTCTCTTCCTGATTCAGATGCCTTTACTAAAGAAAATTTTATTTAAAGATGTAAACTTCTTTTCCAAAAGTGGAGGTTTTCAGAGCCTTTCCTGTGTCTTCAGTTTCTTTAAATAACCAGTTCAAAGTAATCAAGATGCCAAAAAGTTATGTTTTGGGTTGGCATATTCTGGCCTCCTACAGTTATATTTTGGGATGCTGTGTCCTAAGCCCTAGCATAGCCATGGTTGACTTACAACTATTTTAAGTAGCTACCTTTGTGGGGGGTTGTCCAATAGTATTTATTGAGTGATGATTAATCAGTCTGTGTTTTGTAATTGGAATGTTTAATCCTTTCGTATACAGTAATATACAGTATCCTGAAGGTAGTTGGGCTTAAGACTGCTGTCTTGCTCTTTGTTTCTCTTTACTTCATGGCTTTTTAAAACATTTCTCATCTTTTGCCTCCTTTTGAGTTTAACATATATTTATTATTTTTATCCTTTTATAACTTTTTAGATTTGTATTTCTTTGTTATTCTCTTAATGGTTGCTATAGAGATCACAATATGCATTTTTAATTTGTACTGTCTACTTTAAGTTATAGTTTTTACTACTTCATTGAACAATGTAAGAAACTTACTTAGTTTAATTCCATTAGAGTCTTCCCATTTTTATGCTATTTTACCAACAAATAGCTTACTCTTACCAATATTTTCACAACCCCCAGGACAATTACTGCTATGTAGTCAATACTAACTAATAATTTCTCACACATTTTATCCTTTCTAGTGCTCTTTTCTTTCCTCCAGTTTCATGTGTTTATGTAGAATATTTTTGCTTTCTTAGTATAGCTTTTGTTGATTATTGCAGATGATGAATTTTTGCAGCTTTCATTGGTCTGCAGACATCTTCATTTTTGAAGAATATTTTCACTAGGTCTTGAATTATACATTGCTGCCAATTAACATTTTAAAAATGATCATGACTGAGCCATCGTTAAATTCATGACATTATACATTGTGTCTAAGTGGTCTGGAAGGTTTAGTGGAACAAATGTAATATGAGAAATAACTAAGGTTGTGGGTGCTGCTATTGCCCTACTCACATCCTCTTCACCTGGCCCTTTTACCTGCCTCCTGGCTGCTGTGTTCCAACTCATAGCTGCTCTTTTCTCTGGAAAATTGCCTTCAACAAGTAGGAGTCATTGGTATTCTTTATCCATTGCTATCTAACAAATCATTCCAAAACTTAGTGGCTTAAACCAACAATAAGCATTTATTATACTATTTTCTGTGGATCAGGAATTTGGGAGCTAGTTAGTTCTGGGGTTCATGCTCAGGGTCATTAGAGAGATTGCTGCCAAGAAGTCAGCTAGGGCTTTGATCATCTGAAGGCTCAAGTGTGGCTGGAGTATCATCTCCCAAAATTGCTCAGTCACGTGGCTGTTGGTAGGAAGCCTCAGTTTGTTGTCACAGTGACTTCTCCACAGGACTGCTTGAGTGTCCTCACATTGTGGCTGGCTTCCCTCAGGACAAGAAATCTGAGAGCAAGGCAGTGTCTAGTCTTATATGAGTTGGCCTCAGAAGTCACATACTATTCTTCTTGCAATATCCCATACGTTACACAGGTCAGCCCTCTTCAGTGTCAATGGGGACTATGCAAAGGCATGAAGGATGAAACTGTGGGGAGTTAACTTGGAGACCGGCTACCACCCATCTCATCCACCTGTGGAAGGGCTCTTGGCAGCAGCTCACATGCAGTGACTGACTAATACAGGGACAGACGAGGCTCGTCCCTTGCTTCAAGCTGTGGGACCAAACATGGCAAAATACATGCTTCAGTGCTCCCTGCGGTATCTTGCTGAAGCTGAGCCCACATCCCCACTTAGCTCCTTCCATCATACCTGCCCTTGCCTCCCTTGTTAACTTCCTCCTAAGAGCAATCCCTCATGAGTCATCTGTATATTGATTCCTGTCTCAGGTACTGCTTCTATGAAATCTGACCTAGAGATACCTGGATTTTTAAAGGCGCCTAAAATAAATGCGGAATGAAAGTAAGTGAAGGCAGGATTACAGTATCCTCTTCTTAGGATAGAGAGTCTCTTAATAGTCCTAAGTTCCTAACTATTTTTTTTTCTCCCTGTTTTTCTATATTCATTTCATAGAGGTCCCTCCTATTAAATACATTGCTTTTTCCTTGTTTTGCTTCTAACATTTGAAGAAGAAAAATTTCCTTATTCCTGGATAAGAGCTGTGCTAAGCTTATTCATGGACATTGTGAGTCTTCTTTTAGCTTGTAAAGAGGGGAGCTAAGCCATAGAGTTAGATTCTTTTATTTTGGAGATGTAATTGTCCTGATTCAATTTCCCCAATGTATTTCTGTTTACAGAGCATGCTAATAATGTGCTTATCGCAGACTCAGTGATTGATACATACCAGTTATGGAGTTCTCTAAAGTTGAGCAAAGTAAGAAAGAGCTACTGCTCCTTTAAACAGCCAGCAAAGTATCACAATTTTGCCTTTTTGGGCAGGGGCCAAATCAGCACAGCTGTAAAGGACATTGCACTCATATAGTTGCCTAAAGCATCCCAGGCAGGGTGATTTCCCTGTGGCAGTTCCTGCTCTCTGCTTGATTTCTTGAAGTTAGCTGGTAAGAGTAAGCTATTAGCAAGCTTAAATCGGTGATAATTAGCTGTACATTATTATTTCAAAGTGGCGTGGCTGTGCCAATTAAGTAGGTAATTAGGAAAACCCCAGGACAATAAATTAAGATAGAGTCTCAACACCAGTGCCCCATCTGTTCTCCAGCAAGCATTCCAATTAGCCAGGCCTCTTATTTAAGAATGCACGATTAAGGGGATTGGCTACACACATGAGTGTGTATTTGCATAATAGAGACTGTTCTAGGTGCTTAGTAAAAATATGATATTTTTACTATCAGACAGGATTTTGATGTCAGGGCGGGGAATGCAGAATTTTTAGAAATATTGGATTTTTAATGTTTGAAACAAAATGTAAATTGTTATATGAGTATTTTTAAAAATTTTATCTTCAGGACTTAATTGAAATATTATATCATTAGGCATTTCCACTTCATTCTAATGCATTTATTAAATCGTGATTTGAGTGAGAATTGTATCACTTGGAACATTAACATTTTTATTTATTAAGAATAGAAAGCAAAGAGGACACTTAAAATTGCAGTTTAATGAAAGAAATGAGGCAGGGCATGATTCTCATTTGGAATGTCACTGTCAACTAAAGTAAATTAATATCCTGTACATCACAGAAAAACACAGTGAAGTGTTCAAAATAATTAAACCTGGGAAAAAATTTAAAACATCTATTCAGTGAAGAACACAATGTTATTGAAGATTATTGCCAAGGTAGATAGAATAGATTCATATTAAACAGGATCAGTTAGCTTAAAATACATAGAGTTTATAGTTACATAGTCAAATCTTATCAAATATAACATTTTATTAATGAAACCAAAATTCTTAAAATTCTTGATATTACATTCTGGGTATATATGTTTGTTTAGATGATAAATCAGTATTGAGATACACTGGGCTTAATGATGAATTGTATATACAAATATTTAGTGGATGAAAATATTCATAGGTCCAAAAAAGAAGTTAATTCTTTCAGAAAAATCTAATATCATTTATAGTAGAAGAGAAAGAAATTTACAATCTGTTTCCTCACAAGTGAAAGTTAGTACGTCTTTGAGGTGGCATTATTATTTATTAACTGTAAATTTAACTTGTGAAAATAAAGGTCATGTTTTCAATGAAAAAAAATTCTGTTTAATTTGAAACAGTGCTTGTTAGGCGGTGGCACTGAGGGCTTCCAGAGCAGGGCAGGCCAAGACAAAGCTTCAGATAGGAGGCCAGAAGTGATACCAGAGCAGGTATGGAGGGAACATGAGCTCTAAGGCAGGCTGGAGTCGAGACCTACGTGAATAATGAAGATCGGGACATGCAGGGGGTCAAACTCCAGGCACACAGGAAGAGCAAATGCCAGAAGGCAGAGCAAACATATGGCGAAAGTTCACGCAAGTGGGTTCTTAACCTTTGGGGATCATGTATCCCACCGAGAATCCCATAAATGTTCCCAGAAAAAGAAAGTTCATAGACAAATCCATGCAGAATTTTGTTACACAGAAAAGCACTTCACTCCACCTAAAATGGATATTAACAACAGAAAGTCTTTAAAAAATGCTCCTACTTTCTACATGTTCATGGAAAAATTATGGCCATTTCATGAATCATCTTAAATGAAAAACACGTAGTAGAAAATTAAAGTAATATTATGTACACTGGTTCTGAAAGAAGAGGCAAATCCAACTATTTGGCATGAACTAGGAGTTGACATTGCAACTGGCCTTGGATGTGGCTATGTGCACCCATTTGGTATTCAACAGATGCTCACTTTTTGTTTTGAGAGTAACAGTTATGAGAAATTATAGAAAATATGTGCAACTGTTATATCCAGTGGCTGCAACTGGAACTCTACTAGTCTGCTTTCTTGATGAGGATAGGCTTAATTCAGGGAGCATGAGATTTATTCTAAATTCTTCAGGCTCCACTGGTGTTCCATAATGCTTTTGCCCTTAAATTGCTTTATGGTATTTGCAGTGGACAGGCTGTCAACCTTAGGTTAATGTGCATGGAAATAAATGTCCCCAAATTCCTGGCTACAGAAAGAATAATAAGGTATAATTTTATACCCATGGAAATGGCTAGAAATTGGACAGTTTTCAAACTGGTCATCCAAAAATCTTCTGTTTCTATGTAGCAGCTTGCCGGATGAGTTAGAAGCTTTTAGTAATGTATGTAATTATTATTACTGTGGGGCTATATCATTTATATGGCTGGAAACATCTTTACCACCAAGAAAACCAAACTGCAAATAAATTCCCCTTATCTGGTATATCTAAAAGTGTGTTTTCTGTTTTCTTTTCTCCCAGCAAGTGAATCTCCTACTCCTTTTCCTTTGGAAAATCGGTAAAGCTTTACAGAGTTGCAAAGAACCTCAAGTTCAGCTCCTGTTATTATTTTTTTCACTGAACTCCTTGAAGAGGTGAAGAGGATTCAAGTTCAAATTATGATGAAATTGATGATTTTATAGGAGTGTATAGAATTATTTCAGAATTTTTGGCAGAATCCATGGGGGCATAATTTAAAATGATGGAGGTTTGTCTCTTACAAATCAATTGCATTTAGAAGCAGGATGGGTCCTTCATCTATAGCAAGAGCATCTAGCACTATCTTCTACTTTGGTATTCATGGTAAAGAACATTTTCAACATTTAAAATCTATCTATGGCATTCAAAATGTATAAAGGATACATATGTATAATAGGGGGAAATGGGAAGCAGGAAGCCCCAAGAAATTTTCAGATTTGTATCTAATGACGTGGAATGGAAATGACAAAGCTGCCAAATCCCACACAGTTGTCTTCAAGCAAGTGGAGAAAACGTCTCTAGAGTAGGATACAATGTGACAGAGACACTTCCTTTCCCTTTTTTATCTTCACTCCAAAACACCAATCCGATCAACCATTTCCAGGGCACAAGGCTCCACTGTGATCTGTAGAATCATGTGTGGCTTCTTTTGCTTGGTACAACGAATGAGAATATGAAGAAAGTTTCAAGGTATTTCTTTTTGTTTTTGTTTAGGCTCATATTTGTAGAACTATCGACTTTTAGATTAAGTTTCCTTCTCAGAAATGTGATTCATTCTGATCTGATGACTTTTGGAGTCAAGGAGTCTGAGGCTGACTTTTTGCTTTGTTGGTTTTACACTCTTTCAGCAAGATTCTTGCTATATAGGAACACTGTAATTTTGGGATCTTGTAAACTGAGTAAAACCAAAGGATTTATAATCTTAAATGTATTTGGTTTGTCTAAATTTTCCATTTTATAAGTATTTATATACATGTTTGTATATAAATTTGTATATTTATATATACAAATTTTTTTATAAATATATACAAACATGTATATATTTATATATACATGTTTGTATATAAATATGTATATTTATATGTATATAAATTTGTATATATTTGTATATAAATATATACAAATTTATATACAAACATGTATATAAATACTCAAAGGATGCATAACCTTAATCTTTATCACAGAAACATATTTTAGATGGCATAATTAAGTAAAGGTTAATGATTCCTGGTCAGTAATATTCTAGGCCACCCATCAGAAACTGGGAATAAAAGAATACCTTGCTGACATGTAACATTCCACAGCAATATTTTCCAAAATGAAAATTACCAGAGTAATGGGAATAAAATTGAAGACTAAAATAGTTTATTTTATCTGAGCACTGTTATTTATAGACTTCCTGGTGCTAATGCCTATCTTTATGAAGCGTTCAGGAACACAAGTATTTGGAATGAAAGATACAGAGTATCTGAAAATGCAAGCATGAACAATTTGTACTATGTATATACCATCCATTAGTCAGATAAATTTGTGAGTGGAGGTAAACAGGAATATCTGATTGTAACTATAAAATGCTAAAGATAAAGGAAGGAAGAATAAAGAAGGCTTTTCATTGGCAGACTATTAAAGGGCAAGTATTTTATTAATGTTCTGCTAATGCTCAGAGAGGTTAATAATGTCTAGATTATATTCTTGTCCCTTAAGTCACAAAGTTTATTGTTAAAATGTTAGCAGCCACAGAAAATATCTTATTGCCAAAGAGGGGAATATTCAGGATTTGACCTAAAATATTGAATCTCAAAATATAGGTACTCAATAATGATTATTTGTGTGAATAGCGTATATTAATATCATTAGATTTGAAAATTGAAAAATTAGTACCATGTTTTTTTAAACTAGTAGAATGAACAATTAATTGCATATTTTAATTAAAGTGAATAAAAAATTATAAGAGGTAAACAAGTTTTATCACTTCACTTTTTGTGATAGATGACCAGTTTCCTTAGTATTAGCTGGACTCGTTTTAAATCTTGAACACTTGGTCTAGTGTTTATTTTCATTAATGGGTTGAAGTCCTTGTTTAAAGTCCTTTTTAATGGAGAACAGAGGTAGTGTTTTTTAAAGCACATTTTTACAACATAGGAAAACAATGTTAGAACTAATTTTGAAAACCTGGTTTTGACAACAGGTTTAAATCACTCTTTTTAGAGGAGGATGCTTTCAGAAAGGGTGTTTTTTATAGAGACATTAAGTAGTAATGTGTTGGGTTTGCAAGGTCTTTGAAAAGTGAGGAATGGAGGCATCCGTCCTAATTGCATAGATGGCTATGAACTTCCAGCTCAAGGCTAGTATCAAATTACAAGAGAGTGCTAAACATGAAACACCTGTTTGAAAAGAACTCTCTGCAAAGGGTCTCTAAGGATATCAGCCTGTTCTCTGAGCTCCTTTCCAACTCTTTCCTATTACTTTCCCTGTTGCTCCCCAACCTACCATCTTAACCCATTTGGTTTTGTTGAGAAATCACAGCAAATTTTCTAATAAAAGGAAATCATGTCAAGTGAGACAGATGACTTCCTACGTGGAGAGGAAAACCTGGAATCACCTAGAGAAAAAAAAAAAATCCTCCTCTTTGAGAAACGTGCTGATCTTTAGGTCACAGTTTTCATAAGGAGCAATGGGTTCAGGTGGGGTTCAGAGAGCAGACTTTGTGAGTTGCTCTTTTGGAAAGAATATGGTGTTTTTCTTCCTTTTGAATCAAATGTAAATGTCATGTGATTGAAACACATTTTCAACTGTGATAAATGTGCCAAATATTGCATTGCTTCTCAGCGATGTGTCCACCCTCTCTTCCCAGAAAGGGCCAAGAAACTAGACTTTCCCTCTCCATCTGACTATACAAGTTTAATGATTTTCAAGCATTTGCAATGAGAGTGGCGTCTGCTCTTTCTATTCTCTTAGAATAGAAATCTAATTTTTGTGTTCTAAAGACTTCGGTATATATTTTGTCAAACAGAATGACTTAGGTGAGAATAACGTTAAATGATTAAATATAGATTCAGACGAGCAAGAGAAAATAGTTCTTATCTAGAAACCTGTAATTATATATTTCCATTGCTGAGCAGGAGACCGACATTGTAAACGTCTGCTGTTTGACAGCTGTGGTCAGGGTTGAGCCTGCTCATTAGTGCCACATTAACCTTCACTTTGCCTCAGGCCATTAACTAGCAAACTGCACATTTGACCTTTGTTCTGCAGATATTTTCAAACAGTGTGCTAGGCATTGCTTTTAATTTGGGTTCTGTATTATGTGTGGACTGACTTTAGGGGTAAAGAAAAAAAAATCAATATACGTCATTAAGTAGAGAAACATGCGCTCTGAGACGTTCCAGAGAGAAAAATCTCCATTTGAACATACGATTCTTCCTGGATACTTTTCTAGATAATTAGCTTTGGTCAAAATTGGAAATAGCCTCTTCTGTGTTGTATTCAATGGAGAAAAGGAGGGGAGTGCACTATATGACAATTTATAAATGTTTAAAATGAAACAAGCTCCTGTGAGGTGAGGACACGGGATTGAGAGGTATGCCTTTTGAACCTCGTTTTGTTTCTAGCGAGGTCTAATTAAATGAAATGCAAGATCAAATGTAGATAAGAGCCATAGGCCTTAAGGCAAACAGCTTGCTAAAAGATCAACAAAGTTTGAAGCTATATGTCAGTCTTATAAATTAAAATGTAAATTTGCTTAGCAAAATATTGTCATAGATTAAGCTAATGTTGTTATATCCAGTTTATGGAATATTATACAGCTAATTAAAAATAAGACTATATTTATTAACCTGGAAAGGGTTCATCATATACCATCATATGATGAAAATCCCATTTCCTATATGTCTATAGCTTGGTACAGATTTTGTGTAACCAAACCATTTCTGTAGCTCTCTCTGTCTTTCTGTGTCGGTCTGTCTGTCTGTCTGTCTTTAGCTGCTTGTTAGTTGGCACATAGCAAAAGCTGAAGAATAAGATAAACACCAAGCTTTTATATTGGTTACCTCCAGTGAGGCATGGAAAGACTATGAAAGCATAGAATTGACTGGCTGCTCATGTACCTTTTTATTATTTTACACCTTACTAAAAGATATGTGACTTTCATAATTAAACACGATTAAAGTCAATTATAATAGTATAGCCAGTTGGAAGTGTTACTCAGTTTAACAGTAGTAATTGGCATTCCTTTGTCAACAGATTCAGAAACAATTACATCAGGGTGTGTTGCGTTCCCTTTTATATATATGTTTTACCACGTGATGTATCGAGAGACCTTTTTGGCGCTGTTGGCCTCAAGAGCATGGGAAGCAATGAAGCAATAACTATGCTAGTCCATGTTTCTCCCCTGCCTTCAGTAAGCTCAGGGCAAACAAGGCTGCAGGCTATGAATGAGCAATTGTGCTCCTTTTTCTACTTTACTGTGCTAGCACAGGGTACAAAGCTGGGCATTAGCCAGTGATTACAATTTACCCCACTGCCTGCTTCCTGCGCCAGACATTTTAGACTGGTCAACATGTATAGATAACTCCCGTCTGAACATACTGCATTCATTCTCAAGGGCAGCTTTTTGTCAGCAAGAAGTGACGTGTCTGTTTTTTCTCATCTAAAGTTAGATCTGCAAGAGAGTATGTTTTTGAAATGTGATAATTTCCATAAATGTTTGGAAACAGGTGGAAATATTCTTCTGTCTAAAGATGTATTCAACCTCAATTAATCAAATATCCAGTGTCAGCCAGATATTGCTAAGTATGATATTTTCAGTTAATTAATTAAACAGGATGTTGAAGTCTGTATCAAAAAATGCCTCACTGATAACTAAGTGACTTTTCATGAGTCTCTTTATTTCTCTCATTTTCACTTTAGTTGCTTATAAGAGGGTTGGACAAAGTCACTGGTTCTCAAACTGCACGTTAGGCTCCTTTAGGAAGCTTTCAGAAAACCCAAATGCTCAGTTCCCACCCTGGACCAATAAATCTGATTATTTGAGGGAGAACTCCAGGTGTAGAGTTTAAAACGTTACTTTGGTGATGGCAATGTGTAGATAGGACAGAGAGCTGTTGGAACAGATGATCTCTAAGGCTCCTTCTATCTCTGTCTTCATAATGCAGCATATCTGTGATGTATTAATTATGATTGCTATCTTACACAGCAGTGCGACTACATACTAATGTGCCACTATGTATTAATTTCAACATTACATATAAATAGGAGCTATCTTGAGCCCGTTTAGTAAAGTCTGGCCCAGCTTGCTATCTTATCTTATAGATTCCTTCTATTTTTTAATGCAACACACCAGAAAGGTCTCTCTGATATTTTGCCAGAATCCAGGAATAGGCCCCCTCATTTAAAGTTTCCCAAGCCACCTGTGCACTTAAAGAACTTTAAATTATCACTATCATTGTGGAAAATGTCTCCTTTGAAGGAGCTTCTAATTCTAGAAGCTGTTAAAAGCTAAGACTTCATCTGGGGGCTAATTCAAAAACAATTTGTTGAGTGCCTGTTGAGTGCCAAACTGTGGTCCAAATCCTGGAGACCTGAGGAAGACACGGCTCTTGTCTTTAGGAAGCACATTCACTAATCAGGAAGGGAGATTGGCAAACTGAGGAATGATAATGCCAGAGGGCAAGGGCTGTAATACCACCATAGACAGGTGCTAGATGAGAATGGAAGATGAACCAATTGCTACACCCGTTGGTCAGGGAAGGAGTTGAAGAGGAGGTGAGGTTTAAGCCGGATCTTGAAGGTTGGGTAGAATTTGAGAGTAAAGTAGAAGGAGAAGGCAGCTCTGGGTGGAGGAAACTGGATGTGCTAAGCCTGGAAACTTGTTCAGCAAATACTGAGTTGTTTTATGCCATGTGTGTGTAAGCATGTGGGCCTTGGCTGGTGTGTGTGCATAGGGAGGAAGAGAATTGTCATGGAATGAGGCTTAGGGTAAAGGGTTGAGAGTTCTTACGCCATGGCAAGATATTTTATTGTTTCTTATTTTTTAAATTTTGTATAGATATAGTGGGTAACAGTGCAGTTGCATTACATGGGTATGTTGTGTAGTGGTGAGGTCCAGGCTTTTAGTGTAACCATCATCTAAATAGTGTACATTGTACCTATTTTGCATACCTCGCCCCACTTCCACCTCCTACCTTTCTGAGTCTCCAGTGTCTATTATTCCACTCTCTATGTCCACAAGTACCCATTGTTTAGCTCCCACTTACAAGTGAGAACATGTGATGTTTGAATTTTCTATTTTTTTTTCTTTTTGAGATGGAGTCTCGCTCTGTTGCCCAGGCTAGAGTGCAGTAGTACAATCTTGGTTCACTGCAACTTCCACCTCCTGGGTTCAAGCGATTCTCCTGCCTCAGCTTCCCGAGTAGCTGGGACTACAGGCACATGCCACCACACCCAGCTAATTTTTTGTATTTTTAGTAGAGACAGGGTTTCACTATGTTAGCCAGGATGGTCTTGATCTCCTGACCTTGTGATCCACCCGCTTCAGCCTCCCAAAGTGCTGGGATTACAGGTGTGAGCCACTGCACTGGTATTTGACTTTCTGTTTCTGATTAATTTCACTTAACATAATGTCCTCCAGTTACATCAATGTTGCCGTAAAAGAAATTATTTCATTCATTTTTATGGCTTTGTACTATTCCATTGTGCATATATACCACATTTTTATTCAATCTCCCATTGACGGACACTTAGCTTGATTTCATATCTTTGGTTTTGTGAATAGTGCTGCAATAAACATATGAGTACAGGTATCTTTTTGATATAATAACTTATTTTTCTTTGGGTAAACACCAAATAGTGGGATTGCTGGGATAAGGGGATTTCCAAATACCAAAAGTTGGATTTCCTTTGGGAAACACTCAATAGTCGGATTGCTGAATCAAATAGTAGTTCTATTTTTAGTTCTTTCAAAACTCTCCATACTGTTTTCCATAGAGATTGATTTAATTTATATTTCTACCAACAGTGTATGGTGTTCCCTTTTCTTCACATCTGTGCCAACATCTGTTATTTTTTCACTTTTTAATAAAGACATTTATATAAATGGGATAGGATTTTAAAAGCAGGGAGCAGAGAAGTGGTATGGCTCAATTCTTTTTCTTTTTTTGGAGATAGAGTCTCGCTGTATTGCCCAGGCCGGAGTACAATGGCACAATCTCAGCTCACTACAACCTCTGCCTCCTGGGTTCAAGTGATTCTCCTGCCTCAGCCTCCCACATAGCTGGGATTACAGGTACTCATCACTGTGCCCAGCTAATATTTGTATTTTTAGAAGAAACCAGCTTTTGCCATGTTGGCCAGGCTGATCTCAAACTCCTGACCTCAACTGATTCATCTGTGTCAGACTCCCAAAGTGGAGGGATTGCAGGCATGAACCACAGTGCCTGGCCTGTATGGTTCTTTTCTAATGTTGATTCTGTATTCAGCTTTGAAAATGGAGGCAAAGGGACCAAATGCTACACTGTTACAAGCCCAAATTAGAAATTATCCTTTTTTATTGCTCCAGACCATAGAGGCTTTGAATAAATATTCAGATGAGGGACACTTTCCTGTTTTCTTTTAAATATTGTCAAACCGTTACTCTTAATAATTATATTTATTTTCTGTGTACTAGAGATATTTCAAGGACAAGATGAGCAACTGACATATAAAACAAAGTCCCTAAAGGATAATTAGATGGGACTGTTAACATCTCCCTGTATTTATTATGATCCTAATTTTAACGAGAAATATTCTCATAACTGTAGAGAAATAATTGGATGAATGCAGTCACTCCCAGCAACTTACATTTCCAGTCTTTCTAAGAATATAATATTTTGTTCATTGAAATATTTCATGTAAAACTGGAAAAGGAGCAGTGTAGCAGGTTGAACACTGAGCTGGGAGCTGAGATGTGAATTCTGATAACAGGACCAACATTAGTTGGCTCTGTGGCAGTAGTAGGTAAGGTAAGTTTTTCTGACCAGTTCACTATGACTACTAGTGTTTTAATCCCCTCCTTTACCGCCATCTCAATTATATGTTTTTTCTAAATATTCTGACTGTAGATCCCTGGTTCTTCAATGCAACTACATTTTGCATCACTGCTCTTAATTCTTGCCACCTAAGCCCTGCCAAACACAGGGTATAGTGTTCCAAAGTAGGATCTCCCCTCCAATTTCTGTCTTTCCAAACCAAAACCCATCTTAATATAAACACAGGCTTTCTTCCCTTATTTTAGCCTCAGAAAATGTAAAGCTAACCACTCTGTTTTCAATAGCCCTTCCTCTCTGTCTCTTTCAGAATTTCTGATTAATCACTTATTAATTTTCTTTTCCTATCATTGTATAACCAAGAGAGGCTAACTTACGATGCAATGGCAAACTACCCCAACATGCCATTAGTTTAGAACAATAACATTGTGTTTCTGTTTAGAACCTGTGCCTTTTCAGATCAGTGGCCATTACTGCTTAAGTTGCCTAGGCTTTCGGACTCAGAATGACAGAGCAGCCTTCCTCTGAAACATTGCCAATCGTCGTGCTAGAGGGAAACGGAAGCTGGCAGAGCCTTGTTAACTCCTTCAGCCTAGAAGGAGCATACGTAAACGCTGCCTAACAAGTCCCAAACAAGTCCCATGACCAAAGCTAACTTCCAAGCGGCTGTGTGCCCTGAAGGTAGACAATTAGAATATCCAGAAATACATTAATGAACACAAAGCCTTATCTCCTTCTCTTTATACCCAAATATTTCCAAATGTCTTCCACATTGAAATGAGCATACACATGAACAAATCTTTAATTTTTCTTTTTCAGAATCTTAGAGTTTCCCATGCTTTTTCTGATGCTCATTGTATAGCAAATGTGAAGTCCGTTACTTTACTTCCAATGCTTTCATTCCTATATTAGTTTCCTAGGGATGCCATAACAAAATCCCACAGACTGGGTGGCTTAAACAACACAAATGAATTTCCTCAACAGTTCTGGGGCTGAAGGGTTCAAGATCAAGGTGTCGGCAGGTTTGGTTCTTCAGAGGCTTCTGTCATTGGCTTGCAGACAGCTGCCTTCTCCCTGTGTTTTTGCGTGGCCTTTTCTCTATGCCTGCATGTCCCTGGTGTCTCTTCTTCTTCGTATAAGGACACCAGTCATATTGGATTAGCACCTACCCATGTGAACTCATTTAATTCTGATTCTTTCTTTCTTTTTTTTTTTTGACATGGAGTCTCAATCTGTCACCCAGGCTGGAGTACAGTGGCGCGATCTTGGCTCACTGCAGTCTCCTCCTCCCGGGTTCAAGCAATTCTCTGCCTCAGCCTCCCAAGTAGCTGGGATTACAGGCTCCCACCACCAGACCTGGCTAATTTTTGTATTTTTAGTAGAGACGGGGTTTCACTGTCTTGGCCAGGCTGGTCCTGAACTCCTGAACTCATGATCCACCCGCCTCGGCCTCCCAAAGTGCTGGGATTACAAGCATGAGCCACCATGCCCGGCCTTCTTATTTTACTTTTTAAAATTTTATTTTTTCTATGTATATATATACAGGGTCTGACTATGTTGCCCCGTCTGGTCTCCAACTCCTAGGCTGAAGTAGTCGTCCTTACTCAGCCTTTCAAAGTGCTGGGACTATAGGTGTAAGCCAGCCACACCCGCCCTGATTATTTCTTTAAAGGCCCCGTCTCCAAATACAGTTAGGATTTTAATTGTATCACCTCCTGCCACTACCACAAATAATTATGAATTTTTTCATAATAAAATAAAATATAAATTCATAATTTTTTGTGGTGGTGGCAGCAGGTGATACAATTCAGTCCATAATAATTATGGTCACCACATATGAAGGACACTTTCCGCATTTTCTTTTTTT
>NW_016107473.1:668258-762263 GCF_001604975.1 Cebus imitator
CCTCCTGAGTAGCTGGGATTACAGGCATGCGCCACCATGCCCAGCTAATTTTTCGTATTTTTAGTAGAGACGGGGTTTCACTGTGTTGACCAGGATGGTCTCGATCTCTTGACCTCGTGATCCACCTGCCTCGGCCTCCCAAAGTGCTGGGATTACAGGCGTGAGCCACCGCGCCCGGCCTGCATTTTCTTTAACCTCTCAGAATGGCATCTTATACTGTGAAGAATCTTTCTAATTTCAAGTTCACTCATTCTTTACTTTTCATAGCGCTTTAACTTTGAGGTTTTCTTCCTTTGCTCTTTCCACTTTCAACTCTCTTTGGCTTTTTATTGCTGCATATTACTTTCCTGAGGGATTTTCTCCATGTCCATTATTTTAGTCACTACCTGTCTGGGTGGTGGGTCTCACATCACATGTCCAGTCCACTAAGTTCCAAGGTCACATCTTTAACACAGACTTTCATGATATGCACTGTTCTTGAACCAGTAGCATAAACATCACCTGAGTGCTGCTTTGAAATGTACAACCTTGAGCCCTGCCCCAGAACTGCTAATCTGAATCTGCATTTTGGTAAGATCCCCTGATGAGATTTACACCAATAAGTTTGAAAGTAGCATTCTATTTGATTTCTCTATCTAGACATTCCAAAGAAATCTCAAACTGAACATGTTAAGAATGAAATCATTAATTCCTTAGTCTTCACTCATTTATTAATTTGATGACTGTTTATTGGGGCTACGGTATGCAACACCACTGCTCTGTGATTTATAGCAGTGAACAAAACAAACAAAATCAACAACAAAATGTCTGCCCGCCTGAATCTTTCACTCTAGAGCCTGGAGACAGATGAAAACCATGAAGCCTGATCAATCCGTATATTACATACATAGGTGACTAGAAAGTGCTATGTGCCTTGGAAAGATGAAAGTATTGAGCAAGATAAAAATGATCATAAGTATAATGTGGGACACTGACACGGTGAGATTTCCCTTCCTTTATTTCTTATCTTGGGAATGACATGACCATCTCCTCACACGAGCAGCGGAAAACACAATTAGAAATTGCGTGTATGTCTTAACAGTCCTATTTTAACCTGTCAATTCTGGATTTCTAATGTCTTTCAAATCTTTCCCTTGTTTTTCTGTACACTAACAGACTCTTTCTCACCTCCTCAGCTTTTCCCCTTCTCCTTCATAGCCACCTAAGTGATCTCGCTGCTTTTCTACTCCCAAAGTGCTGCCATGATGATGATGACACCTGCTTGCTGGAAAACTTAATGATTCCCACTGCCTTTTGAATAAAACAGAAACATCTTATGATGATCAATAAGACTGATGAGAAAATAGTTTCTTCTTACCAATTTACTATAATTCATTCCCATAAACACAGTCCCCACAAATGAAACTGAATACTACCGGGATTTTCTTTCCTCTTACCCTTACTCACCCTGGCTTTTTGTTTGGTTTGCTTGTTTATTTTTCATTGAACACTGAAGCGCTACCTTCTTTTATAAGTATCTTCTCCATGTATTAAAATTAAAATCTTCTCTCTGCATTAAAATACATCTCTGTATTAAAATTTTACACTATTAACCCTGTATTATTATTATTATTATTATTATCATAGGTTTTCCTCAGAATGTGTGTTCTTAGAAGGCAGGGGCTCTCTGGCTTACCTGTGAATCCTTAATGCCCATAAAAAACTTAGTACTCAATAGTGTTTACTACTTTGTGACCAACAACTGATAAGCGATGCTTCATAGAATGAGTGGAAATCTTCTAGGATACAATCGTTTCAGAATAAATATGTACAAAGATATGAAGGTGTGTTTGGGAAACAAAATGCCTCACTTTTGTGGGGCCCTAAAGTGTGGTTTGGGTTGTTGCTGAAATTGAGATGAGACGGTAACTTGCACATCTTTCCAAGAAACTTGGATGTCATGCTGTGGAGAAGCCTTTGAAGGACTTTAAGTGAGTAACCTTGTAACCGGGGTGGGGCGCAGGGGCTCAGCTTCCTCCCAATCAATTGCCAAAGATGGAACTGGGATGCGAGCAGAGCTGCTGGGGCATCCCAAAGAGGCCTCCAGTTCCCCGATCTGTTGTGCCCAGGTCCTTTGGCCTCTCTTGCCCCAGGAACGGGGGAAGGGGCCCTGGAGGCCCGGTGAACTGTTGGAATAAATATCATGGACCCAGAGAGTTTAGCAGAGAGAGATTTATTAGGCAGAGAGAGAGAAAGACAGAAGGAGCAAAAGAGCTTCCAGGCTGCCCTGGGAGGGGAATCTGGAGGGGATATCCACACATGTAAGGGGCAGTAGGTTTTTAACCCTGAAGTTATTCCCGTCCCATTTATGTTCTTGTCCGATGAGAGGAGTTCTTTCAAACTTCCCCTGGAGTGATTGATCTTTGACTTTGATACTGGATTAGCTGCTAGGTCCACAACAGAGACACTTCCTCCCAGAGCTTTTGGAGGGCTTTTTGAACAAAGAAGCTCACCTGGAATTTCTACCTAGCTCCGTGGGAAAGGCAGACAAAGAATTTTATGTTCCCGGATGGGAAGTAGATGGAGGCATGGAGCTGGCAAGCTCTTGCTTTTGAAACCATGCCCCTTGTGGATTCGGTTTTCCTTAACACAGTCCCTCAACATAATCTGTGGAAAATCAAATTTGAATTTTAGAAAGTGGCTGCTATTGAGAATGGGAAGAGACTGGAGGGATGTCATCTTAGGGTAGTAAGTCCAGGGAATGATGGTAGGGCTTGGACTAAAGCAAAGGCAGTACAGCCATGGGAAGGAAGACTGGAAAAGAAAGACATATCACTTTCCCCATGAGGATCTATTGATTGTGAAGGGAGAAGTGAACCTGGTCCTGTCCACCAAGACTGAAATAGTTGATTTAGGGTCCATAAAAATATATTCAGTTTTTCATCAACAAAGTCTCAGCATTCCTTCAGTTTGGGCCTGGTCTGTTCATTTCTAGAAGACTCTTTGATTCCAAACAGGTGATCATTTATATTGAATAAAATTTAGAACAGGAGTCACATATTCTGCCATTCATTAAACCCCACCTTTCTAAAAAAGAATTAGTCTGCTTCCTCAATTATGTTTTAGTAGCTGCAACATATAAATTGATATTTGTTCATGCATTCCAATTAGTAGAGATATGGCCATCTTTGAGAGACTTATTTTCTGGCAAAGGAAACTGACCGAAAGTAGTAAATATGTAATATACTTACTGTGCTATCAAGAAAATAAAGCCTTTGATGTCATCACTCTAAGTTAGAGTTAAGTCAGATTTGTGCTTTTCGCAACCACTTTATCACGTATCTTGTCCAGCTTTTCTAAAAACTTGTTTAAATACTCACCAAATACTTGTACTAAAAACTTCCTATTTTCTTATTTTCCGAGTTTTGATGTTACATATTTGAAAATAATATTTATCTTTTTTTGTAAATCAACTCCAGCAATATTCACAAATAATTCTTTAAAAATCAATAAGTGTGTATCCAGCCTGGGCAGCATGGCAGAATATCATCTCTTAAAAAAATGAAATAAAATAAAATAAAAATAATAGGAGAGATGACTAAAAATTAATGAAATTGAGCAACAGAGCTGAAAAAAATGAGATTTCATTCAAAAAAAGTTACTCCAGCTATAATTTAGAATTGCCCTTCTTCTTTGATTTCATTTTTAAACAAATTATATTTTAAATTTTAATGCGGAATGACATTTCATAATGCTACATTTTAACCACTTATTCCATGAATTTCTAAAGTTTACTTTCCTTCCAACATTTCCTTCTTCTGTCCCTTTTTCTGATCTAGAGAGCATCTTCTATGATCAGGCTAGGGCTTTTCATTTCTTTTTCCAAAACAATCGTGTATGTCAAAAAAAAAAAAAAATCATAATGAAGGCCTTTAGGGTTTGGCCTTTTGAAATCTTAAAACTCAAGTTCTGGTTTTCCAAAGCATTGGTTTTAGAACTCCAAAGTTTTTGCTTTCTAATTAAAACAAAACAGAACAAAAAACCCTGCTTTTTGTTGAATTTTTCCTCCCATAATTGATATGGAGAAGGAAAATAGTGTGGGAGGAAAAAATCCTAATTAATATATTGAATATTATTCCTTCCATTAACTTTTATTTTCATGGTTCTGAAATATCTTGCATTTCTGGGTTTTGAGTTATATTTTACAAAGACATTACTTTATGCTCTTAGATCCCAAGAGTATCCAAATAGGAAAATAACCTGCTACACTTTTCATCAGTAAGCAATCACTTGGCATGTTCTAAGTCTCTGATATTTTCCACAGGAAAAAGAAAATTATTAATACGCTCATAGTGGCTTAGATGACAGCAGGTAGTGAGGACTTTTAGGGAGGCTAAATGATGTGATGTTTGTCTGTGTGCATCAGTATGTACTATTCCCAACCTCTTGGATGTGGAGTTATATAAGATTTATACCCAGTGAACACTTTTATTCCAAGAATAATTTCAAATACTAGCTTTTTTTTTAAAAAAAAAAACATGTGTTTTCATCATGGTGGTAAGAAAAGTATTTAAAATATATGAACGTAAACAGAGAAAAAAATTATATTCTAAATATTATGCATAAAAATATAAAAATTACATCCTAAACATTATGGATGACAATATATATCATTTTTGATGGCCTTTATTGTGAGTGTTTGGTTTTAATTGTTTTCTTTCTTCTTCTGTTTAGAGAATTTATCAACAGCCTTCGACTGTACAGGTCATTCTATGGAGGCCTAGCTGATCAGCTTTGTGCTAATGAATTAGCTGCCACTGATGGACTTCCCTGCTGGAATGGAGAAGATATAGTAAAAAGGTATTTTATGTGGTCTGTGAAAACCTGATTACTTCCATCTCTGCTTTCTTTTCCTGAATCTTAAGGGGATTACTTCAGGCTTAACTTTGTCACACAGTGTACAGTCTACCTTAAATATTTGTCATTAGTTGGTTAAAAAACAAAGAAGAGAGCAACAAAACTTGATCCTTTTAGGTATCTCAAAACTATAATAGCATTCTGTGGTATGTTGAAAGTCTTCTCTTTCACCTATCTATGACTTACCTAACAATCCTAATTTTGAATTAAATACCATTTATTTTTTATCTGGTCTGTCTGTTGTTAACCAAATATTGTATTCCTTTTTAGTTTAAATTCATGAATATTAGAAAGTGAGGAAATTAAGTGAAATGTGGATACCTATACAAAGATTCATTGGTATATGGATATGTGTCTCAACTATGTTAATATGTCCATCCTACAATGGTCTGGTAGAAAGAAAGAAAGAGAGGGTGTGTGTGTGTGTGTGTGTGTGTGTGTGAGAGAGAGAGAGAGATAGAGAGAGGGAGAGGGAGAGAGAGAGACGGACTATGTAACAGTGGGGGCATATATGTATATATACATACATACATACATATATCTGTTTGAGGCATTGTCAATTATTCTCAAGCTTAGAAGTGAAACTCCACTTTTACTTTTCTTTCCTCCCGGTCTAGAATTTCTTTGACAGTTTCTTTTCCTTTATTTCCTGACAGTACTTTCAAGCAATCTCCTGACCTTGAGAAACTCATAAATTCTCCCTCTGTGGTCAATTAAACTGGTTGGGGAAAAGTCCCTTGATTTGCCAATACTCGTGGTTATTATAGAATGAAGCATAATGAGGTTTTGTGTTTGGATTTGAATCTGTTAAATTATGAAATAAATATATTTTTATTTATACATTTTACTTTTTCGATTTGAATCATTAAAAAGTATACTTTGGATTTGAATCTATTAAAAATGGATTTTTGAGCAATCTATAAAAAAGAGAGATGGGCTGTTAAGCTTCCTGACTGATATGGTTTGGCTGTGTCTCCACCCAAGTATCATCTTGAGCTATAGTCCCCATATTCCCCATGTATCCTGGGAGGGACCTGGTGGGAGGTAATTTAATCATAGGGATGGTTTCCTCCATCCTATTCTCGGGATAGTGAGTTAATTCTCAAGAGATCTGATGGTTTTATAAGAGGTTTCCCCCTTTGTTGTGCACATATACTTCTCTTTGCTGTTGCCTTGTGAAGAAGGACATGTTTGCTTCCCCTTCCACCATGATTGTAAATTTCCTGAGGCCTTCCCAGCCATGCTAAACTGTGAATCAATTAAACTTCCTTCCTTTGTAGATTACCAAGTCTTGGGTATTTCTTCATAGCACTATGAAAATGGACTAATATATTGACTTACAAATAAACCTACTCTATATGCATATAGGTGGTTAAGTTACCATGAAAGTGATGAGTTTATTTAAAATGTTATTTAGCAAATTAACTTTGCTATGATAAACATATACAATAATCAATTTTTAATAGAAATTTATATAACAAAGCTGTTCATTTCTGGGTTATCATTTTCATTATAGTTAAAAGCTATGTTTTTGAAATATTAAATGATTATTTTATTAATATCCTAACTGAATACCTGAATATCTCATAGAGACTTAGAGTTCAAAGAAAACAATTATTGAAGACGAAATATGTATTTAAATGTAAATAAAATAAATATTTGGCTGATATGGCTAGTGTTCTTTTTTTATAATGCACCTTGGATGTTGCAATGTAAGAATTTTGCAAATATCTCTTTATTGGTTTTACTGAGAGAAGCAATAGCATTCTCATATTTTGAGCTCTTAGTGTATTCATATCAATAGCATTTCTGCATCTTAGATCTAGTAATTAAATTCTACTTTGACATAATATTTTTTTCAAATTGTTCATACTGGAATAGAACTTTTTGTATATTTCTACAAAGATTGAAGAGAAACTCATGGTGATTAATAAAAAATTTATTATATAATATACATATAGTTAATATATTAAATTATATTATGTTGTATTATATTATCTGAATCTACAGCTGCTAGAAACTTAGTTTGAATTTGTCCTATTCCTTTCTTTATTAGTTGATCTGGAGTTTGTGTAACGGGAAATACTGTTGGAGAAATCAATGATTTGGGAAAACCTTTTAGAGTGATAGTATATTCAGCTCAAAGAATGTATTTTATTCTACATAATATATTTTTAAAGACCTCATTCATGGATTATGAATTTTAAAAAAGCACATAGTTAGCAAGGATTCGCCATGAAAACCGTCCACATTTCTGAGAAGCGAAGTGTGTGATTCTTAGTATTTTCCTTTGCTGCCAGCCCATGCCTTCCCTTTCCTGTACCACCACGAACTCCTATTAGCCACTTCTAAGTGCATAGAGACTCCAGTCTCTTGTGAACAAGCTTCACTGTGCCTTTAACTGTCTTCGAACAATTCTTCCCACCTCATCACCTTAATGGACATTTTCTCTTTCTTGAGCGTATTTTTCTCTTCCATTCCTGTCTCGCGGGTCCCAATCTATTCCTGTGCCCTTTGGTTCTCTGGGCCAGCTGATGAGCCTCACACACTCCTACCATCTCTAAGGCTATTTCCAGATTGAGTACATTTAACCTGATTATTCTATTACAGTGAACTAAGGGTTTCAGAAGCATTGCTTTATTCCCCTAATCTTTCACTTTTAATGCTCCAAGTAAGTTGATTGGGCTGTATCTCTTTTCTATTTGAGGTTGAGAAAACTCTGTGTCTTTTGACTTAAAAAATTAACTTAAATTTTAATTTTATTGATGATTCAGTCAATTCTTTAATGTTTTTTTTTCATTTTTAATTTTTATGTGTACACAGCAGGTATATATGAGGAACGTGTGATATTTTGATATAGGCATGCGGTGTCTAATAATCACAGCAGGGTAAATGAGGTATCCATCACCTCCAGCACTTATCATTTATAAACATTCCAATTATACTTTTAGTTATTTTAAAATGTACAATAAATTATTTTTGACTGTAGTCACCCTGTTGTGCTATCCAATATTAGATTTTATTCATTCTATCTAACTATATTTTTGTGCCCATTAATTAGCCACATTGCCCTCCTCCTGCTACTCTTCCCAGCCTCTGGTAACCATCCTTCTATTCTTCATCTCCATGAGTTCAATTGTTTTAATTTTTAGCTCCCACAAATGACTGAGAATATGTGAAGTTTACCTTTCAGCGCCTGGCTTATTTCACTCACCATAATGTCTTCCAGTTCCATCCCTTGATATAAATTTAGAATGGGATTTTTTTCCTCGATGCCAACTCAATGGTAAAATGTAAGTATCCATCAATTCTGGTTGATTGATTATGATGTCATGAAATATTACATAGCAGTCAAAATAATACATATTTATATCTGTTACTGTGGAATGATGTCAAATAATTAAACAAAATTAGCTAGAAACAGGATAATATATATTTTACCAGCAGATTTGAAAACATAAAATAGATATAATATTGGCTCTGCATAGAATGTTTCTGGAAAGTGAGAAGGAAATTAATATGCCTGAATTTAGGAGAAAGTACTAGGGGGCGAGGGGGAAGTTTTATTTTTTAATTTGTATTGTACATACTTATTTTAAATAAAAACAGGTGTTATAGTGATACAAGAATTATGGGCCATTATTGTTTTTTAAGTTTTACAGTTCTCTAAAAAAGTAAAAATTCACATTGTAAAAAGTGCTATTCATACATTTATTTTCTACTAATTCAGATTTTCCTAGTGATTTTGTGATATGATTTTGTAAAAGCAATAATACGTATGCTTCAGAACTGCTGGATTTATCTAGGAGACTTTCTAAATAAAGTCAAGTCCTGATCACTGTTACAATCTTAAATTATTAACCACTTTCTCTTTGAGAAAAAAAGTGAAGTATAGCAGTGATCTGTGGTGAAAAGCTCTAAGCAAGCCTCATATATGATATTCATTTCAGATACCTGCAGTTAGTTGAGGTAAATAATGCCATTTGGTTTTGAAGAAATGGACACCAAGTAAATGTATAGCACATTTGGGGATGATAGTGTGTGGTCCTTTCTTTATGATAGGTTATAATACTCATGGGGTTCATTCTAGAGGAATTAAGCCAAACACATCAATAGGCTAAATTGGTGGCCAAGATTACGTCTATTCTTCATTGCAAAAGTGAAGCAATTATTTTGGCAAGATTTCTTCTCCTGCAGCATTTTTAAAAAGGTGACTCATATGATTATTTATGTGCACAGACATTCTGCTTCAAAGACTAGGAGAGCCATGCAGACTATTTTAATATCATGATAGTCCTTTAAAGTTGTGTGAAATCACCTATGTGCTGATCAAAAGAGATGGAATTCCTTTGTGATTGTAGATGAAAATGTCTCAAATATTGGTAGCATGTAAAGGGTTTAATTTTTGAAACAAAATCTATTTAATTCAAATAACTTTGAAGACTGTATTCATATTATATACTGTAACACTGAGGTCAACGGTTCGAACGATTTCTGATTTAATATAAAAATATTATTGAAATTCATGTAGTCTGTATCTCTTAAAGTCTCTTTTATCTCCTGCTCGTCTCTTCATTACAAAACAACATTGTTCTCTGAAAGGCATGTTAGACTTTGTTCAGTTCTCTGTGATTGCAAAGTGATTGTTTGATGATTCCTTCTTTTCTTTCTGGGCATTGAAGTTCGAGTGACAGCTCCTTAATTACCAGGGTTTCCTTTTCCCTTTTGATGAACAGATAATCCTATAACTCTCCCTCATTCTCCAGGAATTGACCTCCACAATGACTCTTAAACTAGCCAGTGTCTGTTAAGTACCTTTTCCAGGAAAACTCTCAAACCATGTTTTTCCTCTGCCTTTATTCAGACACAAAAATCATTAACACAAAAGACTCCAGTGACCAAAGGTGTGGGTTTTTTTCACCACCCATCAAGCATCCAAAACCAGATGAGTGTCCTCGAATTCAATTCTGACACTATCAACCTGGAGATTCCACAGGCTGGGAGCTTAGTCCCTAAGACTGTCCCCCCTTTCAGACACCAGTTGCAAGTCCCAGCCTCCAGAACTTCTGACCAACTGGCTTCAAGTTGGAGTTTCTACAATCCCCTCTTTGGGTTCAATTAATTTGATGAAGCACGTCATGAAATTCAGAGAAACACTTATGTTTCCCAGTTGATTATCGAGGATATTACAAAGGATACAGATGAAGAGATGCCTAGGACAATGTATGGGGAAAGGGTGAGGAGCTGCAGTGTCCTCTGTGCAGCTGCCCTCCAAGAACTTCCTTGTGTTCAGCTATCCAGAAGTTCTTTCAACCTTGTTCTCTTGAATTTTTATGGAAACTTCATTATGGAGACATGATTAATTTTGCCATTGGCCATTGGTGGTCAACTTGACCTTCAGCCTCTCTCCCCTCCCTAGACATTGGTTGGTGGGTGGGGCTGAAAGTCCCAACCCTCTAATCATGCCTCTGTCTTTCTGAAGTGCCAGTCTACGTTAGCATACAAAAAGACAGCACTTTGACGATGCTAAGAATTTTAGCATACACCAAGAAACAGGGAAGAAGACCAAATATATATTTCACAATGTCATAGCACTTTGGTAAAATGAATATGCCACATTCTTTCTACTTCATCTTAAGGTGATGTTCCTGAGTACTTCTTTCATCCTCCAGTCTTCTCTTTTCTGGCTTTATGATAAGCTGACCCTTTTCCTCAACTGGTTGTGCTTGAGTTTTAAAATCAGATAAAAGAGAAAACTTTATAAATCTCTGAGAGTTTGTACTCTACCAATTATCGCTTTCTTTTCACCCAGGCAATGACAGTTTTCCTGACTATAGTTCTGTTAACCTCAATTTTTTTTTCTTTTACCCCTTATCTAGCTGGAAAGCCACTTCATTTTCGATCTTTCTTTATTCTTCCTGATTGTACAGCATTCAATTACATTTTTCCTTCTATTTAACATCTGTCCTAGTTTCCAAATGCTTTGATCTTCATTTCAAAAACAATCAGGTCTCAGAATTGTATGAATTTCTGAATTTTATTAATATAGCAACTGGTTGCTTTTCCTATGTTTCTTATGCAAAGGCTATATGTTCTTTATGACTTAAACATCAGCCTGTTTTCTATTTCTTTCTTTTTTTTCCGGGCAAATTCTATCGATCCAATCAGTTTCTCATATCCTTAACCTATACCTTCCTAATGATTATCATTATCATACCTATGGCCTATCATATTTGGTTTGTTTAAAAAGTATGATTTGAAGATTTCTTTCTCACTTCAGCAATCTACCATGGAGCTTGAAATGCCCCCAATTCACTGAATAATTTTCAATTAAATCAGCTTCTCCATGCAACTGTATATGCAGCTTTGCCAAACTCTCATTTTCAACTTGAATTTAGTGGGATGAATCCCCTCATTTGTGTTTCATTTCAACACCAAATGCGCTGTGACACCTATAATACTTTTTTGCATTTGTATGTCACACATCTTCTTTCTTCTTCTCTATTGCAATTTCTTTTGGAATAGAGCTCCTGTATTATCTGAGAGTTTAAGAATGATTAATATCATTGGACAGCTATGAGTAATTCTTTGAAGATAATAAGACTCTGGGGAAATGGCATTTTTATAAACATTAGTGAGAAGTAAGAGATTTGGGACTTTAGACTTGGTGATAACACTCTGATGGGTAATATGTGGGTCCAAAGTGAAGTTGAGTGCTTGAAAGAAAGATTAGATTAAGGGAGATGAATCATACAAGTTAAAATCTATGCTAACTCTGGATGCTGATTTTTTTTTTTTCTGGACAACTTTAAGACCGTGTATGTCTCACCGTATGCACTTTCATGGACATTTTGTGAAATGAGAGTCTAAAGAATGCCATGAATCTGACATGTTTTGGCTTAGAAACATGTTGGGTGGGATTATTCCTATCCAAAAGATGAGGCACTGGTCCACATGCAAAGACCTGCCCAAGGTCAAAACTCTGAGTTTACAGTGTTTAGTAAGAGGAGAACTGAAACGTTCTGCTCATTTGTGACAGAAATAAAAAGTGCGGTTTCAGATATGAAGAACTGTAGAATTCATCACATTGCAGATTACACATTCTAGGTTCAATTAGACAAGTACAGGTACGGCTGATGGTTTGGAATAAACATAAAATAAATCTGCAGCGTTCTTGGCTGTGTAATATCCCTATGGCACAGTCAGACTCTCTCAGCCTTCCTCTACGACACTTTCTTGGTAGGTAAATTTTACTTCAATGATAGTCCCTAAGTAGTTATCTCATTGTTTGGGTCTATAACAAATATAGCCGCCCCTTGGTATCCATGGGGAATTAAGTCCAGGACCTCTTTTAGATACCAGAACTCAAGGATGCTCAAGTCTCAGATATAAAATGGGGTAATATTTGCATATAATCTATGCATATCCTCCTATTTATTTTAAATTATCTCTAGACTAAATATAGTATCCAATACAATGTAAATATATTTGCAAAATGCAAATAGTTGTTATACTGTTTTTTTAAAACTTGGTATTGTTTTTTATTTTTCCTCTAATATTTTTGATTTGCCATTGGTTGAATCCTTGAACACAGTTGAATCCTTGATGTGGAACTGGTAGATACAGACAGCCAACTGTAATACAGGAGATGTTTGCAAGGACATGCACATTTTATCAACTTTGCTGCAAGTCCTGACATTCCTAACTACTGTTAGAGTCTAAAAAAATATTCATCATTCTCAGGTCAATATACACATTTTGGCCATTTCTAAAAATGCTCTGTGCATATGGCAATAATTGCATGGTATCTCATCTTCTGGGCTGAGACAGTTCTTCTATATCTCTCTTTAATGACTTATTGGCCTGGTAATCAGTTGTCTCTTGTTAAGTCTGTAATCATTACATTCAGAGAGCCAGACTCAGAAAGGTCTGAGTAGAAATATTAAAGCCTCTAGGAATGCTGTTTTTAGCTTGTCACCAGAATAAAATCATGGCCAGTTATCAGAACTTTCATGGACACTATTATTGCCCGAAGGATCTTTCATTATGAATTAGTTCGATAAACAGTGTAAATTCAGTAATGAAAATGTCCAATCCAACCTAATAATCAGAAGTGTGAAATTCACTTATTTTTTGTTTTTCCCCTTCCCAAGTTAGGTTCTGCTTCAGTCTGAGAGTCCCTAGGTGGGGTGTGTATATGAACCAATTTAGGTTCATGTGCCAACCTTGCACTCTCCTTGTCCTTCAAACAACGTTTCTGACTCCCCTGTGCTTGGAGTTGGGAGGTTTGGAGCTGGGAGAAAGAAGGGGTGAGAGAAGAAAACAGTCTTTGTGGCTGGTAATTTTATGATCTCTTATTGATGCTTTCTAGCCTGGCAGGTATTAATAACTGATGCCCTAGGGCTTTTGTGTGCCCAGGACAACATCTCCCCCCTGTACTTCTCCATCTGATGGTATCCTTTTGACGTTTTTCTGCTGAGATCTTTTGGTGGGTTCCTTTTCTCCCACATCATCTATTCTCGCCCACGGAAACCTTCCCTCTCTTTTCTGCTTTTGGTGGAAATTCAGCCTACACCTAATGCAGTTGCCTGTCTTCACTCTGCCACTAGACAGCCAACTTCCACTACAAGAGTGGGCTGCCTTCCATTTGCTTAGGTCTAGGCCAACCACCAGCCCTCTTAGTCCTTCCAGCTCCAAGGATCCTTCAATGCATCTGCCACTTAGAACCGATGAATGAGGGAATGCCGTAGCAGTTCAACCAGCTTTCTTCAAACAAGTTCTCTGCTTTGACCTCTTCAATCCTTTTATTCGGTTAAGGTGGATGTCAAACTGTGGGACTCAAAACAAGGGTACAGTCATCCATTTATCATGTCTAGCACCTCACTGAAAGTGAGGGGTATATGCCATCTATTGTCTCCTGTTCTCAGCTGAAATGGAAACAGAAAGAGTACTATTTTAGTACCCTTTTCCATGTATTTGGAAGTGGTGCAGAGAAGATAGAAAACTAGTTTCTAAATTTGAGAAACTGCAATAGACCTTGAATGGAATGCAAAGGTATATGACATGTTGTCCCAATCTTTAAGGGACTTGGAATCTAAAAATGGTAGAAAACATGTTCACAGCAAAAAGAAGTATACAATTCCACAGAACTTTCAAATAGGGGAACATTCTTTTTTGATTGAGAGAATTAAAAAGCATTTAATGGAAGAGGTAGTATGTGATAGGGGTTTTAATTCATTCAATTGAAATAAATTCTTTAAAATATTTATGGATGAGATGAGATAATGTCTGAAAATGCTTTAAAATAATTCAGTGAGTGGGAGAAGGAGGGTCATATTATATATGAAGTTTTCTAAGTAATCGTTGAAACTGTTTTATGGGAACAGAGTGTTATTCTATATTCTCTGTATATTTGTATTCATTTAAAATTCTATAATAAAACATACATACAAAAATATAGTAACACAAAAATAACTTTATCAGTGTCTACTCTTTCACAAACACTGTTCTAGATGCTGGGGATACAGTGATGGACGAAATAGACATGAGCCCATCTCTCATATAGATTCGGATACAGAAGAGAAGAACACAGAACAAATATTTACAAATGGGGATAATCTTTCAAGGTGAATGGAATTTTAATCAGCAGACTTGGAAGCAAGAAAGAGAGTGGGAGCAAATGCATTCTTGAGTGAAATGCTCTGAGTTTAATGGCCTCTACGTGGCATTATTTCCATTTGTATACAAACTTAGTATGTTTTCTCCTTCTCACTATTCTCTCTCATTTCAGTTTCATGGGCACGTCCTGATTATTTAGAATTAAGCCTTCTCTCTTTCATTATAGTGCAACCATTAATTCTCAAAGCCAATAAGGCTTAGTGGTTAGGAACAGCTTCAGGAGCCATGCTACTAAGGTTGTCAATAAAGATTAACCACTTACCAGTGATGTGAACTAAGGCATGTATATTAATCTCTACATCTGTTTTCTTATCTTTAAAATTTGAATGAAAGTAATACCTATCTAATATTGGAAAAATAAATGAGTTATTCACATAAACCATTTAGAATCCTAGATATAATGTAGTAAACGATCAATAAGCATTAAATCATGTTATTATTAAATAAAATATGCTCATTCACTTCAATGGAAATAAAACTCAATTGGCATTTCCTCTTCATTAGATAGGTTCTGTCTTGGATCAGAAGACTTCCATTTGTAAGACCAAGGCATATGTGAAGTTTCTTTTATGAGTTAATAAAAATTAGCATTAGGGATTTGGTATTGGGCATCAGAGATAGTCCCTTATCAATACTTTAAATGGTTATTTCATTGGCACTGAAAACGGCGAAATTATATCATAATAGGCAGTTCATCAGATACTCCAGATGGAGAGTGATAGTCTGTCTTGAGCCCATGCAATGTATCAGTGTTTTCAAGGGAGAACTCAAAGTTAAGATACAAAGATAAAGCACTGGAGAGATGAAAGTAGAACATTTATTTCTAACCAGTGGTTTGCGAATATTCACTCAGTGGTTAGTCTTAGAGCTGTTCTTAATGAACTACTAGTTGATTGGAAATAAATTTCTGAAGTCATGCTAAATTTCAGTATATCACACAACAGATTGTGTTGGGTGACACGGCAAGTTTAACACTGCTACAATTCTAGTCGTCTCCCTTCATCCACTGAATTCCCAAAGGAAATATGCATTTTTAAACAGAACCCCTAGGAAAAAATGAGGTTGAACATACGCTTTTCCCATGTGTCTACTCATTTTTTTGCCATGCCGACACAGTACAAAGATACTATTTTTAACTTGTTCCATGCGTCCAGAGGGTGAATAGAGGAAGATAAAAAGATAAAAGATAGCGAGATAAAAGTTCACTGAAGTGGAAACCTAAAGGACCTTTTCCCATCTGTTTGGCACAGAAGTTGTTATCTCTTTGGGAGTACAGATTTCATCACAGTTCCATAGACTTGTGACTTCCAGATTGTGTAATTGCAAAACAGCAGCAGCCTTCAAGGGCTCCAGGACACGTGTTTTTACTTTAGCCAGAGCAGTTTCTTATTCATCTTTCATTTTCATATTGAGGTTACACCTGAAAAGCTACTCCCTTTTCAGTAAAAATGGATGTAAGTTTGCTAAACTACAAAAATGGAAAATATTGCTTATTAGTCTGGTTCCAGTATTTCCATATCATAGCATATAAATTCATTGTTAATGATTTATTACATTTTAAAGTAAAATGCTAGAAAAGAGATTGAAAAAAATATTCACCTATTCATAATATATTTTTCTTCAAATAGACTACAGTGTAGTCTAATTGAATTTATAAGATTAGCTCATCAGATAGCACATTTTATTGTCCAACCATCCAAATCCTTTTCTGATGCATTTTAAAAAACAAATAAATTTGTTAGATGTTATTGAAAAGACTTCTACACGATTTGATTTGAAATTACTTTTACATTAATTAATGCCACATTTTGGATTGCATGATTAATATAATTATATTTTTGTGGCTTCAATTATGTATAAAACGATTAAAGATCAAACTCTGAAAGTAGATTGTCTAAACACACCCACAAAAATTATTTGTATGCATCTACTTCTTCAGAAAAATAAAGAAATAAAAATATTTTCTCATTTCAGAATAGTCATGAAGAAATGAAATATTCAGAAAAAATGAAAAGTATAATATATGTGAAATATTGTTCATTTTTACATTGTTCTAGACAGAATCTAGACCTTTTTAGATATATTAGGTCATTAAATCAACAACAGTTTAGAATAAATTATTATTTGCAAGGAACTTGCCAGAATTTGCAGTCTTGAGTCCAGTCACATTATGGAGGCGAAGATCCTTCACTCCAAGTCTACTGGTTTAAATGTTAATAACATCAAAAAAATACCTTCACAGCAACATGTAGACTGGATACTACAGCCTAGCCAAGTTGCCATATAAAATTAATTATCACAGTAGTAATTTAGGTGAGGAATGAGATGACAAGTCTGTGCTCTCATGGAGCTGATGTCATAAAACTGGGGTTAGGGGTATGTTAGATTGAGTATCCAGGAAAACCTTCTCTGGAGAAATTACATTTAACCTGCATACGTGGGAAGATCTGATTTTTCCAAGTAGAGAGATTGCCATGCTTCATGTGTCTAAGGAACAGAAGGGAAATCAGCGTGTGTGGCTCAGGGTGATGCAGATGATGCTGGAGGATTGTCTAGAATGAGACTGCAGCTTGGGCAAGTTTCAGGTCAAATAAGCCTGGTTGCTTGGAATTTATTCTACGTGCATTGAGAAGTCATTGGCGGTTTTCAGCTGTAACATTGGGGGTAGGAGGAATCTGTTTTCCTCTGTATTCACACTCAAAACAGAACACTTCTGTGACCAGGTGTGTGGGAGTTTCTCCCACACTGACCAATTTTCCGGTTCTCTTTGAACACCAACTGTGTATTGAATAATTCAACTGAATTACCTCGTTAACCTGAGTTAACACAGACCTCACATGGTCTAAGGGCTTTGTCCCCTCACAAGATGCCCCCGACTTTAGATGTCAATCACAAGTAGTAGGTCCCCAGATTACTCACAACTTCCATATGACTTGGCTACAAATTGGAGATTCTCATGAGCCTCTCCTTGGGTTTTGTCATTTGCTAGAATGGCTCACAGACCTCAGAGTTACACTTTGCCTGTGTTTACTCTTTTATTATGATGGATGTAATTTATGAACAGCCAAAGGGTATAAATACATTGGGCAAGAAATGGAAGAAGAAATGTGGGGCTTCCAAGTCCTCTCTGGGCATGCCCTTCTCCCAGCACCTTCATATATTCAGCAACCTGGAAGCTCTCAGAACACCCTACTTTTAGGATTTTATTATGCAGGCTTTATCATGTAGACATAATCAATCAATCATTGAGTATAAATCAATCATCAACCAATTTACTCCATTCCCAGCTCCTCTCCTCTCTGGAGAATGGAAGTCAACCTGAAAGTTCCAAGCTTCTAATCATGATTGGGTTTTTCTGGTGACCAGCCCCCATCCAAGAGGCCATCAGGAATCACCTCATTAGAAAAAAAAGATGCTGCTGTCACCCAGGAAATTCCAGAGGATTTAGGAGGAATGTGTTAGATGCTTGCTCCTGTCACTCAGGAAATTACAAAGGTCTTAGACACTGTGTGTCAGGAAATGGGGTCAAAGACCAAATACTAGAACTGAAAATTATCCAAGCCACCACTATTTATAAGGGTTTTAGGAGCTCTGGACCAAAGACTGGGGATATTGCGTGTGTGTGTGTGTGTGTGTGTGTGTGTGTGTGTAGAGACACTTTTTTATTTCACACAAGCAAAGATTTACATAATTTGGATGCTTTATGGAGGGTAATTGTGAATATGAAGTTTGAGAGAAAACAAAAAGATCTTATTTCAAATTTGCCAATTTGTGTGTGGTATACGTGAGAGGAAGAATAAAAAAGAGAGCGAAACCAGAAACATACCTCTAAAGAATAAAAAGTTATTGTTCATAGTGAATGAAAGCCTTTCATGGTTGTGTTACCTGGAAAATATAAATCTTCTTTGCCAAGAAATGCGTAGCATTAAGAAACTACAAACACATAACCACACTGAGAATAAAACAGGTACAACTTTTCTCACAAAAGATTCCCGCCAGCCACTAAAT
This sequence comes from Cebus imitator, assembly GCF_001604975.1. Classification (NCBI taxonomy): domain Eukaryota; kingdom Metazoa; phylum Chordata; class Mammalia; order Primates; family Cebidae; genus Cebus; species Cebus imitator. The sequence goes on from NW_016107473.1 coordinate 686,841, forward strand.
GAATTAATTTGATCCTCAAATGAATTTTTAAAATGCTAAAACATCTAATAGAAAATTTGGCAAAGTGCATGAACAGATAGTTTTCAGAAACATGTAAGTGGCTTTTAAACAAAGAAACAAAATTCTCACCTTCAACGATAAACATCAAATAAATACAAATCAAATTAAAAATGAAATAACTTTTTTCACTTATATTTGCAAAGATCATTAAATTTGATAGTTCATAGCATTGACCAGCATGTAGAGAAAAAGGTATTTCAATATCCCAAAAGAGGGGAAGCTGTTCTTGTGTCTTAGAAGGGCAACTGGGCAACATATATCAATATTTCAAATACATGTGACCTTTGAATCCTTATTTCTGATTTAAAACTTCATTTTCAGGTATAGTAACATGTGAACAAAAGAGCATGAACTGCACACATTTTATACTAGCACAAGGTAAAACCACCAGAAGTATCCATTAGTAAGGAAATAATCAAATGGTTATAGCAGATTAAAATAAAGAATATAATTTTGATTTTTATAAAGAAGGAGGTAGCCTTACAGGTAGTGATATAAAAATGCTACAGAAGAGAGTTAAAAGACATGTGCAGAAAGAAAAGTTGACTGATTCTATTTCTATGTGCTTTTATAATTATTTTACCAAGTGCTTTTAGTTCTTTTCTAAGAAAGGAAAAAATTAAAAATATAATGATTCATAAAAATGTTAGAATCGTCATATATTTTTACAAAATACAGAAAGATGATATCTTACTTAGGAACAATATATTGAAAGTCCCATGCATTTCACATTAAATACAAGCACAAATTGTCAAACAAAATAAGAGCAAATAAAAGTTTGTTCAATAGTTCTTCAATGTGAGGTTTATAATTATTGGAGAAATGAATCGCACAAAGCAGAAAAAATATGGGTAGTTGCTGCACTATCATACCAGTGGTTTGGAGATTAAACAGTGGATGAGGCCAGGCGTGGTGGCTCAAGCCTGTAATCTCAGCACTTTGGGAGGCCGAGGTGGGTGGATCACGAGGTCAAGAGATCGAGACCATCCTAGTCAACATGGAGAAACCCCGTCTCTACTAAAAATACAAAAAAATTAGCTGGGCATGGTGGCACGTGCCTGTAATCCCACCTACTCAGGAGGCTGAGGCAGGAGAATTGCCTCAACCCAGGGGGCGGAGGTTGCAGTGAGCCCGAGATCGCGCCATTGCATTCCAGCCTGGGTAACATGAGCAGAACTCCGTCTCAAAAAATAAAATAAAATAAAAAACAGTGGAAGAGGACTGACTGGGAATAACAGAAAACCCTGTGTAATGTGTAATGGTGAGAATCAGATTAGGTTGGGTTCTACTTACACAGGTGTTCCTACTGTTCACACAGTGGGAATACTGACTAGGAATAACAGAACAGCTGTGTGAGTAGAACGCAACCTAATTTGATTATCACACTACACTCTGGATAAGGAGGTGGACAAGGACAAGAAGAGAACTTCGTCTTTGGTGGTGACAATTTTCCTTGCCTATTTATTTTATTTTAGTTCCTGTAGTTCCATATCAGAACACACAGAAGTTTCATCAGTGAATGATTTATTGTATTTTAATGTAACATGTGTCATAATCTTAGAAATTCATTGATGCTATAGTATGTAGAGAGCATAAGAGTGGTACAATTAAAAAAAATTTAAGTTAATCCCACATATTGAAAAGGCATGTGATGACACTTGGAAATTGGCTACAAATCATTAATTTGTATCTAAATTTCTTATATAAATCCATACATTCAGAAATGTTATTGTCAGTACATAATCATACATTTGGGTTTATTTTGAGAAGTTTACATATTGGTTTGCCATTTTTTGTTTTCATATAAGAACTCTACTCTTCCCTTATAATTTTTTTATTTCATCTAATTACTTCATCAAGAATATAGGTATTTCTTTCAATATCACCTAATTTATTAGAGAAGAAGGAAGATGTTTAAAAGAAATACCAATTATATTCCATAAAGATTAAGGAGAAATGCAGTGCAACACTCCCTGAAGGAGACATGGAAAAACTTTTAAGAACTTATGACCCCTGGAGATAGCCTTTTATTTTCCAAGTCTCAAGTGCCGTAGTCTCCAGAATGTGGTCCCAAAATTCTCAGGTTCTCAACTCAGACCTCTAGTGAATAAAAATCCCTGAGAGTAGGGTCCTGGATTCTGTTTTAGGGAGCTCTCCAGATGATTCTGATGAGCACAAAGGTTTGGAAACCACTGCCTTTGGCCATCACAATTCCTTTTTTGGATAATTATTTTTTCCTAAGATTTTAGACTATTAAAAAAAATAGGCCGGGCGCAGTGGCTCATGCCTGTAATCCTAGAACTTTGGGAGGCCGAGGTGGGTGGATCACCTGAGGTCAGGAGTTCAAGAGCAGCCTGGCCATCAGGGTGAAACCCCACCTTTAAAAAAAAATAGAGAACACATTTGCATTGCAAGGCACTTTGGATTTCATGATATGACTACTCTTACCGTAGAAATGATGTGAGATATTTGTTTTACTATTTTAGAGCTGATTTGGCATCTAATGGGATTCCATCTTGATGTACAGAGTACCTTCTACATAATGAATTTTGCATTTCAGATGGATGAAGCCTTTAACACAGACAGAATTTTAAGTATTGCATATTTCTGGAAGAAAAGCATTGATCATATCCTCCTTAGATATTTAGTATCACCGATGGAAATTAATTATTTAAGCCACATTCAGATCTGTAACATTGCTCAGGAAGTACAGTATTTAAAAATCATTGCTTTTTCATACAAATGTACATAATGTAGAGAGTTTTGTGTGATAATGGCTATTTTTGGATATTTAAATACTGACAATAATAGACTGCTGAGTAACTGAAAATAGACATAAAGTAAATATCAGTCATATCTGTTCTTAGTCTAGCATCTCCAGGAAAACAATCTGGAAGGAAAATTCATGGTTTATTAATGATAAGATTATTTAATTTGGAAGACATAAATTAGAAATAAATACCATCTCTACAGAAGGTTGAATTTATATACAATTTTTAGTGCAGATGTTCTGGTTAAAGATTACTCCATGTTTTGAATGTGATAGTTTCAATATGATCTGGTTCTACAATTTAAAAATATTATTTGACCAAAAGTTCTTGCCTAGTCCAGACCAATAGATCAGGCTATTTGTAGAATGTAAAAGCTTGAGGATTAAGCAGCTAATTAGGAATTTATTCATGCAGACATGCAAGTCAGCTTCTCTTTGGGACTCCATCCAAGTCAACACAGAAAGCCTCAAGACGAATGCACAAAGCTGATCCATTAGCCTATATAATGACATAATTTATCATTCTTTCTCCTATGTGTCTTTTGGGAGCTATTTAGCAACAAACTTTATTATTATTTTTATTATTTACTTATCTTAAAAAGTTCTTAATGCTATTCCTGGGAAAACGCATTGTTGTTTTGGGATTCCTAATTAGCAATTTCCTGTTCATTTTACTTGCAAATGCATTGCTTTTCTCTCTGGAAGTTTTGTAACAGCCAGGATTACAAAGTGTTCAGCTTCCTGAAGATTTCAGCAACCAAACAAATGTTGAAATTTTAATTCAAAATAAACTGAAGAGCAATTTACAGGTGGTAGAGTATAGAGAGAAATCGCACCTGTTCAGAGGGTTCTTACTGAAAGAATGTGAATATCAAGACTCTGTCTCTTGTCCGTCGAGATGAAGCAGATGATTTCTAACTGCATACAAATGAGTACAAATAACTTGACATCTTGAAGAGTGTATGCTGCTTCAGAAGAAATTCCCTACTGAAGAATTTCTATGTGATTTTAGCCTTCTCTGTTGATCATCAACGGATCTTTATTGGGTGCCCACCCTGTGTGAGGCTCTGAGCTACCGCATTAAAAATACATAGCAGTGATTTCCGCCGCCTTGGAGATCATAGCACCTGCGACAGCCTGTGAAAGATGGGTTGATGCAGAGCAGGGAGCTACAGGAGTATATCGGAGAAGCAGCCAGAAATCAGGCAGTAAGGACTTACAGTGGATATTCCCATCTCCGTTCTCCCCTTGACCTGCAGCACACCCATCCCCCTACTGCTGGAAGTGTTGGTGACAGCATCTCACTGCCAGTACCTTTTTCACAGAATTGCCGCCTGGCCCAAAGTCCATGCTCTGCTCCTCAGACACCCTTCGTACACACCAGTCATCAGGCAATGACTGAGGTTCAGGAGATGGGCCTACTCGCCTGAAGGTGAAACCAATTCTGTGCCATTTGTGTTTCATTACTTCCTGGTGGGATCAGAGGATCCTGATGGGATCAGAGGAAGCTAGACTTCAGCCCAGACCGCCTTTTTGCATAGCATTTGTCTCCTGCTTTATCCTGGCTTCCTCACTCCTCTTTACTGAGAGCACTACCCCCAATGAATCTCTTGACCAAGCAGCTACTTCTAGGGAAACTAATTTAACAGCGTGATTTTTCAGGGACATGCTGGATAAGTCAGAGCTAGCTAGGTGAAACAGGTAAGAGAAGAGAGAGTATCCCATACAGAGAAAACAGCAGCACATAGGGGACAAAGGAGGTCTGGTTAAAGAACAGAGTGATAGGCCGGGCGCGGTGGCTCATGCCTGTAATCCCAGCACTTTGGGAGGCCGAGGCAGGCGGATCACGAGATCAAGAGACTGAGACCATCTTGGCCAACATGGTGAAACCCCGTCTCTACTAAAAATACAAAAAAATTAGCCAGGAGTGGTGACACGTGCCTGTGGTCCCAATTACTCGGGGGGCTGAGGCAGCAGAATCTCTTGAACCCAGGAGGCAGAGATTGCAGTGAGCCAAGACTGCGCCACTGCACTCCAGCCTGGTGACAGAGCAAGACTCCGTCTCAAAAAAAAAAAAAAAAAAAGCAACAAAAAACAGAGTGATATGAGGATGGGACAGGGTTTAAAGGTTGTCAGGAGGTGGGAGCAAAGGAGTCATGAGAGATGAGTGGAAGACATTTAAAAATGTTTCAAGCAAAGTTACATCTACGTATGTTTAATGACAAAAAGTTATGAAAAATCCAGACTCTTACCTGGGTTTCAGTTTACATAATATATGTGATATTTGCAATAATTGCAGTTGTATTATTTCTCTATTTCTTGGGCTGGTGTCTTCATTTCACCATTTCTACTGCACTTGGGCCTCATTTTCCCCCCTCTGGATTTTTATTTACCTTTCCACCTGCTACCTCCCTTGAAAATGAATTCCCCACATGGGTGATTGTTATTTAGAAAATCAACAGTGCAATTCCTTGTGTACAAATCCCTTCACTGTATGCATTTTCTCTGCACTTCTAGATTTCTCTTTTTTCTACTTTCCGACACATGGATACACATCCAGGCATACAAAATGCCCTTTCGTGTCTCTGTGGTTTGGGGCAGGCATTTCAGTTGGAATTGTCTCTTCCTAATCTTTCAAAATCAAAAGTAAATGTTATCTCTTTATAAGACTTGAACTAATCATTTCTGTCTCTAGCTTCCCTTATGCATGGTGTATGCCCTAGTAATAGCATTTATCTAAGGCATCCTTTAATCAGTTGTTCAGATGTCTGTCACTTTTACTAGATTACTCCACGAGTGAGTGTCCCAGGTTTCATCTAAGTGAGAATCAGCTATATCTGACTAAGTGAAACTGACACCATAGGTGGCTAGAACTCTGTTTATGGGCAGAATCATCAATATGCTAGAGCATGCACCATGAGCGTCATGGATAAAAAGGAGTCCAATTTCAAGTGCATCCTTGTGTCTGCCACTAACATTTCTTTCCCACCTTAGCCCCCCATTGCGTCTGGTCAGTAGAAATATGGGAACAAGGCGCACTTCCTTATGTTGCCTGAGACCACCAGAAAGTTCTTAGATGGCTGAGCATTCATCTATCCATGACAGCACCTGGAAGATCATCAGTGATGGCCTCGAGACAGCTAAGATGTTGGTCCTGGGTGAGACCACGGTTGTGGGTGCAGCAGCACTGTTGATGCAGTGGCTTGGTGCCTCCCTCAGCAGCAGCACACTTCTGAGGCATATTCTAGGGAATCTCAGAAACACCCGATTTCCAGGGTTCTTTAGAGGCCTGAGACCTGGGTTTTGCAGGCTGTGATTATAAAGGTAGAAATTAAGTTAATTGTGGCTTTGTTGGTTTATATAACTGTGTAGGGTCAGAATAGATAGCCTACATATCAATATTAGGATTATATCTAGTTAATTAGGGTAGAGAACATTACTGCTTACTTGAAGACTGGGCACAGCTAAAAACTTTGTATTATCTCCTCATAGCAACTGTATTAAAGAGGTGTCATTATTGTCTCTATTTCCAGAAATAAAAAACTAAGTGTTGGAGACATTATGTCAGTCACTCAAGCTCCTATCATCAGGAACTCGCAGAGCAAAAACTGGAAATCTAGTGCCAGCACTCATATTATTACCACTGTTATGCTTTAGGGCTAGTCCCTAATAAATTATCTGTGCCAGTGATGAGCAACTGAATGAATGGACGTGAAAATGACTAGTGTATTTTTTCATCCAAGAAATGCACAGTCATTGTATACATTGTAAGTATGAATATTTTTTGAATATCAATGGTATGGCTCACATGAGTGATAAGACAGTGTTGAAGTCTAATTTACTGTTCAAATTTCAATCCAGTGCCAACCCTCCTGCAACCATCAGAAAATAATTAAATTTCTCTCCATAACCCTTCAAAAGCTCCTTTAGCCCCTGCCAACATACACCTACTTTAACCTTATAATGTGTAACTGCCTAATAAAAGTGCTTTTAAAGCTCTTCCTGCTAACCTTTAACCCTAAGGACTGTGAATAATTTATTATCCTATAAACAATCAAACCCTTTCCTTTCTCATTTTTGAGGGATTTCCTTTCTTTCTCCTCCCCCACCAACATTGCTTCATTTGCTGAATAATATTGAATACAGACATGTTTATTATTTGTCATTTTCATTTAAGAGGTATGTTCCCTGTTCTTATGTAGCATTCAATGAAAGTGGAATTAGTTACCTAGATGAAAATTGTTGCTTATATACTTTTTTCTTGTATTCTTTGTTGATTTCTTTCTCTTTTTTGAACCAATATTTGTTATAGGAAAAAGGTAGTTATCTGCCTCTGTTCTTAGTTATGCTATTATGCTTTGAGAATGTTACCTGAATCAAAATGTAGTTAGCCCCTTCATCTTCTTATATGGGTAGGGTAGAGCTATTTAATGTGAAGTCACCTGAACATGTAAATCCACACTATGTGGAAATGACAGAAGATTATAAAATAGTAGTGCCCAATTACAGAACAAATTCTGTCGACTCAATACATAAATATATAGATGAGAATATGTTCCGTGAAGGCCTTGCAAAGTTAATAGATTTCTTAAATTTCCAGGCTCTATACAAAATTTCTTGTATTTTAAATTTTAAAATTTCCTTGATGTAAAGATGGAACTTGATTTTGAGTAAGTTCAGACCTTAGATAGGAATCTGAAAACTCCTTTTTTTAAATTTAATCCCTTAACCTACACTTCTTGCTATTTTCTTTTCCTCAACATCCTAGCTGAGCTTTCCTTACCTAAAAATACTTTCTAAAGTCCCATTTTCTTCAAAACAGTTTCAGAATATGGTCAGATGACTTCCTCTTCATAGTGACATCTTGCAGTGGCATATGTTTAACTGCTGGGAGTTCAGAGGCTATGTTTGTCTCTGTACCGCAATAGACTCCCTTTCTTGAGCACCTCAGAAAAGCAGGTAATCTCTGCCCCTTGCAGCACTTCAGGAAGCTCACCCTCATAAAGCTTATGAAAGTGCTCTTCAAATTCTAAGGATAGTTAAAAGGATCCTTTCAAATGCACACCTAATTCCACCATAGTCCACAAACTCCTATAAGCAACATTTTCAGAGAGGATTTTCAGAATTCTTAAAAGAAGAAAATGTGCCTTGGCGCTGAAAAAACAGGTGGCCAAAATTTAGACCTTTGTTCAATGTGCAACATCATGCAGGACAAACTAGAGCAAAATCTTCAGGAGTTCAGGCAGTGTTTTTACTGTGAAAGTATCAGCTGAGTAGCCAGTTGAAGGAAATATACAAGCAAAAGTGAAACTGAATATTCAAACCAAAGATTCTAGAGTCGTTCTCCATCTTCTTCACTCTCAGATTGAATGGTTGGAAGTTTTGTGCCGCAACAGATAATTTCCAGGGCTTTTCTCCTCCTTCTATCTACATTCCTTTTGTATGAGACTGGACTCTCATCTGTCTCTGGGCACCTTGTCACCCATTTAGTTCTCTGTTCCATCCTGGCATAACTTATACAGTGGTTTTCTATAAATATCCATACAGTCATTAAATCACTCTGCTTTAAATTCTCAAGTGCCTCCCTGTGGCCTTCCAGATCAACTTCAAGCTTCTGTGCTTGACTTCCAGTGCCCTCCAAGATCTAGCATCTACCTACGTGTGTTTCCACCCTTGACCCTTGTTCATTTTCATTTGTTGTGTATACTTTATTGTCAATCATCACATAAATAATTACAGCCTTGCACCACTAAACAATGAAGATAATTCTAAGAAGTGCATCGTAAGGTGATTTTTGTCATTGTGGAATATCACGCAGCGTACCTGTGCAAGTCTAGATGATATAGCCTACCCCAGCCCTAGACGATGTGCTCCTAGGCTAAGGCTATTGCTCCTAGCCTATGGATCTGTGCACCATGTGACAGCACTGAATGGTGTGGGGAATTGTAACACAGTGTCGAGTATTTGTGTATTTAGACATAGAAGAGGCACAGTAAAAATAAGACATAAAAGCTAAAAACTAGTATACCTGTATAGCATGGAGCCTGCAGAATTGGAAGTTGCTCTGGGTGAGTCAGAGAGTCAATGTCGAGTGAATGTGAAGGTCTAGAACATTACTGGACATTACTTAGATGTTTTAAACACTCTATACTTAGGCTACACTAAATTTATAACAATAAATTCTTTCTTCAATAATTAAACTTAGCTCACTATCACTTTCTTACTTTACACAATTTTACATTTTTTAAAAGTTTTTGATTTTTGAAATGACACTTAGATTAAAACACAAACACATTGTAGGGCTGTACAAAAATATTTCTTCTATTTTCTTAGTCTATAAACATTTTTCTTTTTTATATATTTTTTCTTTTATTTTGAAACAGGGTCTCGTGCTGTTGCCCAGGCTGGAGTTCAGTGGCACAATCTTGGCTCACTGCAACCTCTGCCTCCCCAGCTAAGGTGATCCTCCCACCTCAGCCCTATGAGTAGCTAGGATAATAGGCACTCACCACCACGCCCAGCTAATGTTTATATTTTTTGTAGAAGCAGAGTTTTGCCATGTGGCCCAGGCTGGTCTCAAACTCATGGGCTCAAGGGATGTGCCCACCTCGACCTCCCAAAAGGCTGGGATTGTAGGCATAAGGCACTGAGCCTGGCTATTTTTTACTTTTTAAAATCGTAATTAAAAACAAAAACACAAACATACATAATAGCCTAGGCCTACACAGGGTCAGAATGATCAATATCAGTGTCTTCCGACATCACATCCTGTCCCATGGGAGGGTCTGCAGGGACAGTAACACACAGGATGCTGTCATCTATGACAACAATGTCTTCTTCTGGAATATTTCCTTAAGGACCTGCCTGAGGTAGTTTTATAGTTAACGTAAAAATAAATAAGTAGAAAGGGTACACTCTAAAATAAAGGGTAAATATACAGTTTCGTAAATACATAAACCAGTAACATAGTTGTTCATTGTCAGTATCGTATACCTTATATGATTGAATGTGTTATATTTCTATATGTCTGGCAGCACAGTAGGTTTGTTTATAAAACCAGCCTCACGACAAACACCAAACACGTGAGTAGCATTGCACTATGATGTTATAAAGGCTCCAGTGTCACTAGGCTATAGGAATTTTTCAGCTCCATTGTAATCTTATGGGACCACTGTCTATAAGCAGTTCCTTGTTGATCAAAACTTTGTTATGCAGTGAGTGACTTTATAATTCCTCATATATATTGTTTATCTTCCAGCCCCATGACTTTGAGCTTTCTCTTTCCTTTGTCAGGAATGTTCTTAATTATTTCTCATAGAGCACCTACCTTACATTTCTCAGAAATTTGTCCCAGATCCTTCTTGTATTCATTATCTTGTATGTTCTTCCATTTTTAAATTTTTATTATATTTTTAAAAAATGTATCCCCTTCCTTCTTCCTCACTCTCCCTTCCTTTCCTGCTTTCTTTTAATTTCTCTTGTCTCCACCCTTCTATGAGCTTTAAGCTTCCTTTTTCAGAAACAATTATATGCCATTGTTTCCCCGACAGATTGTTTGGAAACTTGAAGTCCACGCATAATGTGGAGATTTGTTAAAATATCACAATTGCTATTTAGGGAAGTTTCTAGTAAAGTTCCCTTGGGCTGAACAACAGAAAATCCATCAACCAAACAAAATTTTTTTGTAGTAAAATTTTTATGTGAACACTTGCATATAATTTCATTGCTTAATTTTATCCTCCAAATGTATTATGTTTATAATTCAACTTTGTTCAAAGTCTATGCCACAAATAGAATGAGTGTTGGAAAAACATAATAAATATTTTTCTTGGTGAAAGAAACATATAAGCCTTCTTATTCTTAGTTCGCATGTAGCCCCCACCTCCTATAATCTGCTATTCCCACATTTAAAGCAGGAATCAAGTTTTTGAAGTTGGAAGAGAAGAGCATAGGCAGGAAAGTGAAGGAAAAGTGAAGATGGATAAATAGGAGAGGGCAATTTCTGTGGTTTTTCTCTCCGGCTGGCTTGCTGTGGCCTACAGGCTGAAGTGCTTGTGCACGTGCTTAATAAAGGCAGAGTGAGAGTTTCATTTCCATAGTCATGATTGGGATGACTTTGTTTGTTGTTGAGCTTGATCTGCTACTACCTCACATAAGAATGTATCCTTATCCTGTTGCCATTTTGAATCTCTGTTTGCTTGTCCAACACTGGCTTCCAGTTTAAAAGAACTGTGTCTAAAAAGTTAACAAAACACATGCCATACTTATGAGCGTGCGTATGCTGTACTGAGAATGGTCAGGTGTTGTCGCATTTTATAGAAAAGATGTTGTACTGACTTAGTTCAATACAAACAAATTTAACCTTTTATTTATAAGATATTCTTCAGGACAGCATCAAACATATGTAATAAGTAAGAGATCATATGTGGATCATTTCACTTTTGACCCAATTAAATATAAACAAAACGTAACCATTTTTATCACAGAATAATTAATAGCTACCATTTGCTTTGTGTCTTCTAAATGCCAAGCCTAACAATTGACACCTTTGGCTAAATTAGTTCATTTTGTCCCTTTTACCAACCCCATGAAATATTCACATCTTCCTCATTTTATGTATGAGAAGACTGCAGCACTGATGATTAGAAGAATCTACTTGAGTGCGTTGTTACGTTTAAAGTCTATAGGTTAAAATTGATTCTACCTATTTCCAAAGCTTGCGACTTTTAATCTTGGCAACCTCACTTCAGTAATCTACTATATACGATAAGCTTCCACTGTTCCTCACTTCTCCTTTCTTTAAATAAAGGTTCCATCAGAGAAACACCTTGGAAGCTGAACACTTAAATATTTATTATACTCTGAGCTAGTCCTGATGAATAAGAATGAGACCATCATGACTTTAGATGTTTTTTCTCAAAACATATTGAAATATGACTTGTTGAAGGATAATATATTTTAGTTAAACAGTTCCCACTTAATTCACATACTGTGAGTATATATATTTTTACCTGCCGAATACATTTTGTTTTTAGTTTGATCTTTAGAATTCCTTTTGAAATGCTGAAGCTCTTTAGGCTGTTTCTCAGGCATTCCTGGTCTTTCTGTGTCTTTGGTCGCCATCCAGTGGCAGCAGCCATATACTTCAGATGAGTAACAGAAAAGAGAAACCCTCTACTTTCCAGGCTGACTATGTTTTCTCATTCAAAAGTGAATAGTATGTATATTCATCCATTTTCACACTGCTATACAGAAATACTGGAAACTGGGCCATTTATAAAGGAAAGGGGTTTCATTGACTCACAATTTTGCTTGGCTGGGGAGGCCTCAGGAAACGTTCAGTCATGGTGGGAGGTGAAAGGGAAGCAAGGACCTTCTTCACATGGCATCAGGAAAGAAAGAGAAGAGCAGGGGAGATGGCCACTTATAAAACCGTCAGATCGCATGAGAACTCACTCACTATTATGAGAAAAGCAGCACGGGAGAAACTGCCCCCATGATCCAATCACTTCCCACCAGGTCCCTCCCTTGACTGATGGGGATTACAATTCCAGATGAGATTTAGGTGGGGACACAGAGCCAAACCAGATCAGTACGTATTAATATTGTGTATCTAATTTATGAAACTTTCAGCCTAAAATTAGTTCAGTATTTTCCCTCTATCAACCTTATGAAATAGGTTTATTTTCCTCATTTTATATGTAAGAAAACTGCAGCACAGATAAGTAAAAGAATGCACGCCAGTTCCTATTAAGTTTCAGGGTTATGGGTAAAAATGAATTCTTTTGATTTCCAAGACAGATGACTTTCGTAAGGAAAGCATCACACAGATAAAATAAGAAAAAGGTAATATGTATTATGTTTCCTTCATTAAGAACAATGGAAGTTATTTTCCTAACATTTATTCTGTTTGTGACATTGATTTTAAAAAATAAACTTGAATTATAAATATAATACAATTTGAAGACACAATGTAAAGATTAAATGAAATTATATGCAATTGGTGAAGTAAAACTTTTGTCACCACTGAGTCCAATGAAGATATACACATGTCCAGATACTGACAAAAGATAGTTCTACCTAAATTAAAAAAAAAAAAAGTTTTCATTAGTAATTAATTAATTAATTAATTTTAAGACGGAGTCTCATTCTGTCACTCAGGCTGGAATGCAGTGGTACAATCTCAGCTCACGGCAACCTCCTTCTCCTAGGTTCAAGTGAGTTAGGCATGCACCACCATGCCCACCAATTTTTGTATTTTGTATTTTATTTTATTTTATTTTACTTTTTAGTAGAGATGAAGTTTCACCATGTTGGCCAGGCTGGTCTGAAACTACTGACCTCAAGTACTCTACATGCTACAGCCTCCCAAAGTGCTGGGATTATGGGTGTTACCCCCACACCAAGCTATTTTTATCAGAAAGTATATAACCAACATTTTCCCCTTCAGAAAATCATTAAAGTATTTGTGTTAAAAATTCTGCTAAAGTCAATAATTAGCATTTGAGTATATCAGTGATTAATGTGGTCAAATCAAATGCTAGTTTTCTCACATTTTTCTCAAATATTATTTCTTACCAATGAAGGAGGGTTAGTATAAATGTTCCAAAAAAGAATTTATAATAATAAAATGTATTTAGATAATGTCTTCCCAGATGGACAAGTTGTAGTCTGCATTGTGAATATCATTTTTAGAAAGAACTTTAAAGTAGAGGCGTATTAGAAACTATGAGACATATTAAATCAGAGACGTATTAGAAACTGTGAACAGAGGTGAGGAACATGTCTTTCAATCCATAAATGTTTCTCCAATTATTTGAGTTCTTCATCATTCTGTCTTAACATTGTTTTGAAGTTTTCAGTACACAAGTCTGGCGCGTCTTTTGTTACATTTATACATAAGTGTTTCTCTCTCTCTCTCTTTTTTTTTTTTTTTTTTTTGGCTACTGCAAATAGTACAATTACTTTTAATTTCCAATTGTTCATTACTAGTATATAGAAATATGACTAATGTGTTTATATTGATCCCACAAAAATTGCTAAAGTTTCTAATTAGTTTTAATGTCTCCTTTTTAGATTCTATAGGATTTTCTATGTAGACAATCATGTTTTCTATAAATACAGTTTTGCATTTGCTGTCTACTCTGAATGCCATTTATTAATTTTTCTTGTTCTTTTGACCTCTTTAAAACGTCATGTACATGTTGAATAGAAGTGGTTAGAATTGACATTTTTGTCTGACTTTTAAGGGGAAATCATTCTGTTTTTAATCTCTAGTTTCAATGCCATGTATATAGTCTCATATGAACCTTTTATAAGATTCTTCATTTGCTTAGAGTTTTTATTGTAAATAGATGTGTGATTTTGTCAAATGCTTTCCCTGCATCTGAGGTGATCATATGTTTTTAAAATTTGTTAATATGATGAAATACATTGATTGGTATATGGATAAACCAACTTTGTATTCTTAGGATAAACACCACTTGATTTTGATGTCAACATTTAAAGAATATACTCAGTGCTAAAGAAAGAAGGGGGAGAAATATGTTCTCCAACACTGCTGATTGGGATGTAAAGAGGCAAGACATTTTTGTGAGACAGTTTTCCTGTGTGTCTAATGGTTTACACATACTGGCATCATCTCATTCAGCAATTCTGTTTCAAGAAATTGTAAGGGAAAAAAAAATCAGCTGTGAATAAATATTTATAAACATGTATATTTATGTAAAATTATGAAAAACACAGGTATGCAATTTTTCAACAACAGAAGAGGGCTTAAATAAGTGACAGAGAAATGTTATTAACATTCTATCATTTTGTAATGATAAATGTAAATTAAAAGACAGTACTTACATTTAAAATATAGGTATAATATGATCCCCTTTATATAATAAGCATGTATATATTTGTGCATAAAATAAACACTGAAGTACTTACCAGCTAATTTTAATCATTTTTATCTACTGAGGGTAAGAGCTTTTTTGAAGCTATAATTTCTAAATTGTACTTTTCAGTTCTTTCCAATATATGCATGCCTTAGTCTACTTGGCCTGTGATAACAAAATGTCATTCACTGGGTGACTTAAAACAACAAATATTTATTTCTCACAGTGTTGGAGGCAGAAGACACCAAGAACAAGGTGCTGTCATATTTAGTGTGTGGTGAGTAGTGAGGGCCTTCTTCCTGGTTTGCAGAAGGCTCCCTTCTTGCTGTATCCTAACATGGGCACAATAGATTCATGTCTCATTTCTTCCTCTTTTTATAAGGACATTAATCCCATCATGAGGAACCAACTCTCATGACCTAATCTAACCCTAGTCACTTCCCCGAGTCCTCACCTTTAAGTCCATCAATTTTGGGATTAGGACTTCAACATATGATTATTGGGGAGACATAAGCATTCAATCTGCAGCAGTATACTTTTTTGCTTTAGGAAAAAATTAAAATAAGAAACCAAAAATATATTTTTTCAATGTAGCTAATTTGGATCAATTCATCTGCCATTTTGGTGACTATTTGGCAGCATAACCCTTGATGAGGAATCAAGAATTATCCTAACTTTATTTCATATTATTTTGCTACTTGTTAAACAGTGATATACATACTATTATTCAAAAGATACCATTTTTGTGGTCTTTCTGGTTTGTTTGTTTGTTTTGAAACAGAGTTTTGCTCTGTTGCCCAGGCTGGAGTGCAGTGGCGTGATCTCGGCTCACTGCAACCTCTGCCTCCTGGGTTCAAGCAATTCTCCTGCCTAAGCCTCCTGAGTAGCTGGGATTACAGGCACCTGCCACCATGCCAAGCTAATTTTTGTATTTTTAGTAGAGATGGGGTTTTACCATCTTGGCCAGGCTGGTCTCGAACTCCTGACCGCGTGATCTGCCCACCTCAGACTCCCAAAGTGCTGTGATTACAGGTGTGAGCAACGGCACACAGCTTTTCTGGGTTTTTAAAATTTGTCATAACTGAGAGAAGAAAATTCCGGAGAAAATGTTATTGAAGATTAAGAAATTGTGAAGTGTGTAGGTAGAGGTGGCTGGGCCTTGTTTGTTATATTTCAGAATATTGGACCAGTGGTAACACTTAAATATTCAAAACAATACATTTGGGAGAATAAAAGGAAACTTTGTGTTACATGGTGTGTTGTTAACTTTTAAATATTAATAGGTTTTATTCTATGATATAGGGCATGTTGAAATCTTACTTTTAGGCAGGGCGTGGTGGCTCGTATCTGTAATTCTAGCACTTTGGGAGGCTGAGGCGGACCGATCACCTAAGATCAGGAGTTCGTGACCAGGCTTCCAACATGGCAACCCTGTCTCTACTAAAAATACAAAACTTAGTCAGGCATGGTGATATGGCCTTTAGTCCCAGCTACTTGGATGGCTGAGGCAGGAGAATTGCTTGAACCCAGGAGGTACACGTTGCAGTGAGCCAAGACTGTACCACTGCACTCAGCCTGGGTGACAGAGATAGATTTCATCTCAAAAAGAAAAAAAAAAAAATAGAAATCTTACTTTTAAGGAAATTTACAGATAATTAGTTTATAAAGGCTAAGAAGAAAAGTTAATATGTTTAAGACTCCGTTAATGCTTCCTAATTTATCAAACCAGAACTGTATATTTACTCAAAATGCTCTTTGGTAACATCATAAAAAATAATATTGGTCTGGCTACTCAATAGGTCTGATCTTAAATGGTGTTGATAATACATCAAGGTGATATAGAAAATGAAAACAGTTTTTTCAGATATTTGGGACTAAAAACAGTTATTTAGCATTAATTATTTTTCACTATGAGAATTTTGGAAAGGAATAAAATCTTTTTTTTCTCCTGCTAAACTTAGCTTTATGCCCTAAGAAATAAAGAAAACACTAGCAAAACATCAAGGTAAAAATACATGCTGACTTTCTACTATACAAACAGTGTAAAGGGCTTTACGTTTTTTATAAAAATTATGTGTACCGGTCTTAGTTCATTTGTGTTGCTATCATAATACTTGAGACTGGGTAATCTATAAACAAAAGAAGTGTGTTTGGCTTGCTATCCTTTAGGCTGGGAAGTTTAAGCTTGAGCAGCTGCATCTGGTAGCTTCTTGTAAGGGTCTCATGCTGAGTCAAAATACAGCGGAGAACTAGAAGGGGAGCTAGGTCCATTCAAAAAAGGGTAAAACACGCAAGAGGCAACTTCACTTTATAACAGCCTATTTTTTGGGAACTAATTTATTCCTGCTAGAATTAAGCCAGTCTCCAGAAAAAGATATTAATTCCTCTTAAAGACTTAATCACTTCTTAAAGGCACCACCTCCCAACATTGCCACATTGGGGGCCAAGCCCTAACGTGAGTTGTGGTGAGGACATATTCAAACCATAGCAGCAACATTAGACAAGATTATTCAGTCAGTTTTTTTGAGACAGTCGTACCTTGTCACCCAGGCTGGAGTGCAGTGGCGCAATCTCGGCTCACTACAACCTCTGCCTTCCAGGTTCAAGCGATTCTCGTGTCTTAGCGAGGCACTACCATGCCTGGCTAATTTTTGTATATATATATATATATATATTTTTTTTTTTTTTGTTGAGGATGGGTTTCACCATGTTTGCCAGGCTGGTTGCAAACTCCTGACCTCAGGTGATCCGCCTCAGCCTCCTAAAGTGCTGGGATTACAGGCATCAGCCACCATGCTCAGCCCCAAATCAGTATAATTTTATTAAAAGCGCTTTACCTATTGTGATTCTTTCCACTGACTCTCAAGGTCACTTTAGTTCCTCAAAAGCTTGAATCATGATTTATCTTCAAGATAGCCCGGAATTATTTTATTTGGTCTTCTTTGATCCCCATTTGAATATGGACATATTGATGACAACTTTAAAAATTCCCCACCTAGAAATCTTTGGTATCAGTTTTTTTTAAATGAAATTTACTTTAGGATCCCCTTTTTAGCGTCAGGGTAGATAGATCTGCCTAGTTCTTGATTTCAGAAACCCTAAGACTCTTAAGAATCACCTTAAAATGAATGACTTCCAGTCATATTATTCCGAAGGTGTCATACTCCAGAACAGGATGGATGTGTCAGATTTGCCAATACTTACTGTAAAAATAAAAATTATTAGGTTGTTTGTGCTTCTAGCAACTCTATGTTGTAGTTGCTTTCCACAGATCTAACAAAGAGCTCTGTGATTAAAGCAAAACCAGAGTTGCTCTCTCTGTGTTTCCCGTGATGGACATTTAAAATGATTTATCTATTCATCTGTTTTAACTGAGAAGTAAAAATTGTATAAATTTATGGTATACATCACGATGTTTTGATATGTCTACAATGTGGAATGTCTAAACCAAGATATTTAAAATATGCATTACCTAAAATACTTATTGTTTTCATTGTAAGAACACTTAGTCTACTGTGTTAGCAATTGTCGAGAATTCAAGATATTATGATTTTATTTTATTTTTATTGTGATGGAGTTTCACTTTGTCCCCCAGGCTGGAATGCAGTGGTACCATCTGGGCTCACTGCAGCCTCCTCTTCCCAGGTTCAAGCAATTCTTCTGCCTCAGCCTCCTGAGCAGCTGGAGTTACAGGCGCATGTAACCACAGCTGGCTAATTTTTGTATTTTTAGTAGAGATGGGGTTTCACCATGTTGGCCAGGCTGGTCTTGAACTCCTGACATTAAGTGATCCATCCATCTCGGCCTCCCAAATCACACTGGGATTACAGGCATGAGCCACCACTGCACCTTACTGGATATTGTTTGTTATTAACTATAGTCATGATGATTACAATAGATATCTTGAACTTATTCTAACTGAAATTTTGTGTCCTCTGACCAAATATTTCCTCAATCCTCAACCTCTAGCTTCTGGTAACTACTAATTTACTCCTTGTTTCTATAAGCCTGTCTTTTTCACACTCCACATGAATTACGGAGTGTTCCTGTTATTGTGCCTTGCTTATTTCACTTAACATAATGACCTCTGGGTTCATTCATGTTGTTACAAATGACAGGATTTCCTTCTTTTTAAAGTCTAAGTAGCATTCCATTGTGTGTATATGCTATATTTGCCTATATTCATGTATCCATTACTGGATATTCGTGTTGATTTCATATGTTGGCCACTATAAACAGTGCTTCAATGAATATAAGAGTGTAGATATCTCCTTGACATAATGATGTCATATTTTTGGGATATATGCCAGGACTGGGATTTGCTGGATCATATGGTGGTTCTATATTTGGCTTTTTGAGGAACTTCCATATAGTTCTACATAACGACTATACTAATTAACATTCCCACTCACAATGCCCAATACTTTCCTTTCTCCACATCCTTTATGAAAGCCAACATTTTTCTTTCATATTTTTTATAGCAGCCATTTTAACAGATGTGAGGTGATATTCCATTGTGGTTTAATTTTCGTTTCTCAGATTATTAGTTATGTTGAACATTTCTTTATATACCTGTTGGCTATTTTTATGTCTTCTTTTGGGAAATAGCTATTCTGGTTATTTGCCCAAGGCATAAACTCTTAATACTTTGTCTCAGAGTGGTATTTTAGATGTAAATTAGTGATGCTTTTCTTGCATATTCAGCTGATTCATTCATTTACTTATCATTAGCTCTTACATGCAGACATTTATTTATGCAGACATGTTTATGCTTCTAGTACATGGTACACCTTCTTCTAGTTGCTGAAGATACAGTTTTGAACAAAACGAATAATGCTCCTACCCTCATGAGCTATATTTTAGCTTATGTTAGTGGTATAATGTTAGTGATGATTTCTATGGTGTAAATCAGGGCATTAAATTTTCTATGATAGGTTCAGAACATTTATTATTTTGTTGATAATCACATAAAAAGCATCTGATACAGCCTAATAAACTGAGAACTTGTAATTGCTTCTCCCCAACCTAAATATTTAGTGTATATTGTAAATGTAGTAGCATAACCCCTTTGTGGAAGCAAGCTGGTTTTTGGATTCTTGAAATACAAATAAATGTTAGTGTATTCTAAGTAGCTATTCATTTCTTTTTTACGCATTTCCTGTGATGAATGGCTGTGCTAACAACATAATCTGAAATAACTTTGTCTGAAATGCTGGTATCCTTCATACCTATATTTCTTCTCATTTTTGGTGCATACATGACCTCAAAAAACTTTGTGTGAATGAAAGTGTCTTTGATAAATTTTAGAGAGGATTGATGCTCTTTTAGCCAGACTTTTAACAGAGACTAGATTATTGTTTTCTATCCTCACAGTGTCAAACACAAGGTCCTCACTTGTTGGCTGATTTTAAAATTAAAAGCCATGAGACCCAGAACAAACGTGGTTCACAGAGACGAGGATCTTGATATTCGTAGTACTTTCATTTCTCTCTAACAGTAAAACTGGTGGAACAAAGAGAAGAGATATAGCATTAGCAGAGCCAAGGGACCTTCTGAGGAACCTGGGCTCATATTAGGTGCTGCCAGGTGGAAGTCAGAAAGGAATGCTGAACAAGAGTCAATGTTACTGTAACTGGAACTATGGAGAGACACAGCCACTACCTAGATACCTCCTGAGAAATGAGAAAAATAGAATTATCCTGGCTTCTCACATGCTCTAACATCCTCTGAGCACTCTAACATACTCTCAGAGTCTCTCATTGGTTACACCTACCTAGAAGCCAGCTTGCAAGAAAGCCTAGGAAATGTTGCTTGCAGTGTGGAAATGCAACGATCAGATCTGAGATCAGGGCAGTAAAGGACTAGTATGACCCAACTGTATTGTAGCTAAGCTTCCATTCTCATATTTCTGCTCATATTTAATTGCTCTACATCAACAGTTGTATGAGGCAACTCTCTATTGTATAATTGAAAATACTATCTTTCTTCTACTACTAAACAAGAAATGTCCAGCACCCTATAAACCCCGATATACATCTCAAAGTCCAGCATCTCTCTCTCTAGGTCATTTAGGAGATCTGAATGTGTTTACTCAGGACTGGCAACTTACAAACTAAATCTCAAAATAGGGTGATAGAAAATAGAAGAATGTCAAAGGGAAAAATAAATAATTGGTTAAAATATGTGTGTATATTCATAATGTGGCTT
This sequence comes from Cebus imitator, assembly GCF_001604975.1. Classification (NCBI taxonomy): domain Eukaryota; kingdom Metazoa; phylum Chordata; class Mammalia; order Primates; family Cebidae; genus Cebus; species Cebus imitator. The sequence goes on from NW_016107473.1 coordinate 707,763, forward strand.
GTTTCTAATAGTCCTTGTTTGTATAATTGGTTAAATGTCATATTGATAACTATCACATTCTTCTTTCCTAACCAGTTCCATGCTTTCAGACAGTATCTCAGAGAGTAAATTATTGCTTCATTAGATAATTCAACCTTTATTCTTGAAGATTTCCCAGTGTTCTTGGCGTTGTTGAATTGCTTTAGTCTTTCATTACCTTTTACTTTCGAACATGGATGTAATCAGAGGTGTCCCTGTGAAACTCCTGGTTACAGAAACAGTCTTTCCTGACTTCACTGTGTAGCAGCAACTCAGTCGTTTCTTGATAACCAGGATCAACCAACCCATCTAGCATAGTAACGCATGTTAACTATGACTATTGGTTTAGTAACATAGGAGGAAGACAAAATAGCAAAATGATAGTCTCAATCTGCAATTAATTGAAAGCTCTGTGTCTTCTGGTGGTAGCATTTCTCCCGTAGGAATTTAGAACTCCTAAACCAGCAGAGCCCCTGACTATATGAATACAACGCACAACTTCTGCTGATGGGGCATTAATGTTAATAGAGTGACCACTCTGACTTACGCCGTTTTTTTTTTTTTTTTTTTGAGCCGGAGTTTCGCTCTTGTTACCCAGGCTGGAGTGCAATGGCGCGATCTCGGCTCACCGCAACCTCCGCCTCCTGGGTTCAGGCAATTCTCCTGCCTCAGCCTCCTGAGTAGCTGGGATTACAGGCACGCGCCACCATGCCCAGCTAATTTTTTGTAGTTTTTAGCAGAGACGGGGTTTCACCATGTTGACCAGGATGGTCTCGATCTCTTGACCTCGTGATCCACCCGCCTCGGCCTCCCAAAGGACTTACGCCCTTTTATTCCAAGACCCATGAATTTTGACTATGAGTGAAATAGTATCATTTATTGATGGCACATTCAAAGTATATTTCTCTTCTCTATGATCACATCTTGACCTAGCAGGGTACTTTTTCTAACCTGGAGCCACAGCTGTGTCTTCAATAGCTATTCCATTGTGAGGTTAGGTCAGCTGTTTCTAAGTGAGAGTTCATAGTAAAACCAGTACATTCCAGGGGCAGCAGTTTTTCTACATGTCTTTGTCTTTGAATGAATTCATTGATCAAAAGCAATTCTGCATAAAATGAATGTGGTTGCTGCATTTCATACAGCATGTGGTTGCAGTTACATTTTATGCAGCATGTGGTTGCTGCCCGAGTCTCTCTGAATACAATTATACTAAAGACTCTAATGTGGACAGATGACCCTCAACATTAGTGGGATCCAGAAGAGCTTTGAGGGAAAGTCCATCTTTTTGAGGCCACTCATGTTAAACCCTTCAAGTAGTTCCACTGAAACACTTCCTACCAGGCTAATGATAAAGAGATGTATTAGTCTGTTCTCATTCTGCTGATAAAGACATACACAAGACTGGGTAATTTATAGGAAAGAGATTTAATTGACTCACAGTTCCTCAGAGTGGGAGAGGCCTCAGGAAACTTATAATCATGGCAGAAGGGGAGGCAAGCATGTCCTTCTTCACATGGCAGCAGCAAGGAGCAGTGCAGAGGAGCTGCTCTTTATAAAATCATCACATCTTGTGAGACTCAGTCACTCTCACAACAACATCATGGGAAAAAGCAGCCCCCATGATTCAATTGCTGCCCATTTGGGGTCCCTTGTGTGACATGTGGGGGTTATGGGGACAATTCAAGATGATATTTGGGTGGGGACACAGCCAAAACATATCAGGAGGTAACATTCAACTGACAACATGTAGCACTTTCCAAAGAAATCTTTCTTCTTAAATATTTTGTCAGTCTTTCACATTGTGGATACCTTTTATAACCTCTGCTCAGTGTAGGGGGTTCCAGAATCCCTTGTAGTAAAGCATAGCACACTTAAAATAAATTTGCTGAGCATCTGTTATCCACTTGTATTAGTTCCTTTTCACACTGCTATAAAGAAACTACCTGAGACTGTGTAATTTATAAAGAAAGGTTTAATTGACTCACAGTTCCTCATGCCTATAGAGGCCTTAGGAAACTTACAATCATGGTGGAAGGCAAAGGAGAAACAGGCACCTTCTCCACAGGGCAATGGGACAGAACGAATGCAAGCAGGGGAAAAACCAGATACTTACAAAACCATCAGATTTTGTGAGCCTTACTGTCACAAGATTAGCGTGGTGGAAACTGCCCCCCATGATCCAATTATGTCCACCTGGTCCCTCCCTCAACATGTGAGGATTACAATTCAAGATGAGATTTGGGTGGTGACACTGAGCCAAACCGTATCACCCCTCTTGGGAGGGTTTGAGGCTTTCTGCTAAAAATTTTGCATTTGGGTCTGGTACCTTAATTTGGAATGTAGCATCTACCATATTTCAGAGTTGAGTCAAAATTCCACTAAATAAAATTATGAGTAATGTAATAATGCTTCAGCATTATTCCTGTTTCATTTTCTGCCTTCTGATCCATTTTCCTCAAGAATAATTTCCCTAAAGTGTCAATATCTCATTCAAGACTTATTTAATTCCAACTCCCTAAAGTTGAACTAAGGACTTTTTTCCTTAGACCTGAGAGACAGTAGAGGTCTCATTTCCAGAGTTAGAAATTATAAGTCTCTGATCCAGAACTGTAATAAACCTATTATTTTTGTTCTGAACGAGTCTTCCCTACTCTCCACAGACGTACCCAATTGGCCCTCTGTGCCTTCGCTGTCAGCAGATACCATCTCAGCCTGTCACAGGATTCCAACACCTCTAAACCTCCAAAAGGGACAGGCTTTGGATCACCACCGTCCAGGAAGCTTTCTTCTTCTGGGTGTTGGCTAGGGCTCTCTACAGATGTCTTCTGATTTTCCTAAAGATCTTACATGTCTAGATGCTAAGGAATTTTAGAAGAGATAGCTCTTGTTAATTTTGGAAACTATCCTATTCTATCAATTTGCTAACAAGTAAGTGACTACTTGCTAAAATAAATATTTAAACAGCTCCCATAAATTGGGTCTAGCATCTAGCAAGTGAGTCTTTTCTTTAGCTATAAACTCTGATTCAAGGACAAATCCTGAGTCTCCTCAAACAGTGCAGTGGGCCACTTTTAAATGGCAGTTTTGAACATACTCCTTGTGATTATTAGTTTATAGGTGTGTCTTTCTTATGATCCAGTGAGATAGTTAGGGTAAGTAGTTTGCATTATTCATCTTTGTGTTCTAGAACCTAATTTAAAGGTCAGTTACTGAATACAGAGTAAATTAATTACAGAATGCATGTAGGCATAAAGGAAGGAAGGGAGGAAGGAAAAAAAGGGAATGAAGGAAAGAAGGAAGGGAGGAAGGTAGGAAGGTAGGTTAATTTTACTTACTGAAGAAATTTGACAAGATCAAAAGTCACTGTCTATGGATGAACTGCTAAGATTCATCTAAAATATCTGCTAAGATTAAATTAAAATAAGAAATGTATAAAAGTCCTGACACTGTATGGATATATATATATATATATATAGCAGTGTTTTTATTATTACAAAACAATGAATACTTATTGAATGGAAGTTTAGCTCAGGTGTTAACTGTTAATACATCTTGAAATTTAGGGAACATATTTTATTTCTTTTAAAAAGTGTATATGTATAAATATAGACTTTTAAAAAGTCTATAAATTTTATTTTTTATTTTCATTACTTTCAAATAAGACATGCACTTAATAAAAGTGAAATAGCATTAAAGGGTTTGCCACGGAAAGCAGCAATTCCCATGACTTACCTAAGCCTAACCCAATAGGCAACAAACAGTAGCTTCCTGTTTCAGCATCATTTTGTCGTATCTTCATATTATTAAATAAATATTTGTATTGCTATTTCTTGGTATATCTATTTTAGCCATGATTTGTTGATTGCTTTTGGATGGCTGCCAAAGAAAAAACACTTACCTTCTTAGATCCCCTTCTTACCTTTGCGTGCCTGACTAAAATATGTTGCGTTCTTCTAGGGTATCTTGGTTGCTTCAGTTGCTTTCGGTAAAATACTTACACTTTTGTTTTCTGGCTTGCCTACTACGGGTCATAGCTTGCGAGTATACTTGGTGATAGAGGTGCTAACCCTGCCCTTCCCTCCCCTGCCCCTGCAACCTGCCTGTTCAACACTCACTCCTCCTTGGCTGTGACCCGTTCCATGAACATTCCGGGCTTCCTCTACCTGTATGACTGGGCACCACTGTGCCACATGCTATCTTCACGAAACCTGTTACGAACTTCTCTTTCCTATTAGTACATTTCTAATTTCTGTATTTGTGAGTTTACAACATAATGATTTCTTTACTTCCATAGTAAAAACGTATGAGAAGAAGAAGTAAGTGTTTTCCTTTGACTAGATTAAACCAAAGCTTCTTTTGTTTCTTTTGGCTTTTATTCGATATTTATTGGTTTGCTTTAGGTTTTGTTCTTTTTTCTGCTTTATTTGAATGGCAGAGTTTGACTTGATAGTTTCTGCCAAGGACAAGAAGGCTTAAGTTCTTCTTATCCTTCTTCCAAGGATAAGAAGGACTTAATGTTTTTTTGCAAGGGCATATTTAGTTTTAAAATTAGTATTTGTCCTTTGTAATTGTTATCTGTTCTTGGTAAGTTTCAATTTCATCCTATATATTATAGTATTACTCTATCTAATATGTTGAGCTATACTATTTAACAATAATCATAATTTCTTACCTCCATAAAATATTTTATGCCACTGTCACATAAATTATCTCACTTAAAAAAAAGTCATTTTGATATTTGCCTAAAGAAAAACGTCATACTAATATTTCCCTCCCAAAGGTCAGCTTAGGTATAGAAATATTACTGACCTCCAGAATCCTCATTTTTAGATTACTTCCCCCTTCCTATGTACTCTCATTTTAATATATCATTTAAAGAGTGTTAGTTTAATTATAGCATTGTGGCAAATACTGTGTTTTTAAAGTTTACAGACATTGTTGCTACAAAAAGTAGTGGCATTTTTGTTGATGTTGAAGAACTTATCTTTAGCAGGCCCAAGAAACAAATTAAAAACATTAATATAGAGACCACAACTCCCTCCCTTGTAGTCTATATTAATAAACAAATGAAATTACAATACTGAATTTTTATTTTCCAAACGAATCATCTAAGGTTATTTTGACTAATCCTTGATCTTTAGGAATTTCTTAACTAAGGCAGGTAACGTTGATTTGGCCAAGATATTTAGGCAAAAGATATTTAACATATTTAACATCTAATTTAGACATGAGAGAGCAGATTCTTGAAAGACAAAATTAAAAGAGTCAGTGGTTTGAATGAGTGTCATCCACATTTGACATAGACGGGGTGCTGCTTCTGCTAGGTGAGCATCCCGAAACACAAGGAAAACTGTGACGGTGAGGCAGAGCAGGCGTCATGCTGACAGCTGAGATGCTTGTGATACCTCGGCTGGCCCTGTGGTCTTGTTATTTGGTTTGTGCTGCCATCAAAAGAGCACCCGTGAGATTCATTAGATTGACAGTGTGGTTGACACATAGGTACAGCTTTTGTAAATATTTATATTAGGCCTCAAGGAAAAGGATAAGTAAGTGCACATTGTTGGGCGCAGAGTAAATAGGAAGGTACAGGTTAGGGAGATTACCTTGCTTTACTAAGTAACTGACATAGGATTTGTGTGAAAGGAGTGGTTGCAAAAGTGTAGGATAATCTGAAGAGCATGATGAACAAATCTGCCCAGGAATGGAAAGATGTAGTTTTAGCACCTTAACATTTTGCTTTACATATGCATTTCATGTAAAAATTTCCAATGTTTTTTGTTCAAATTTTAATATAAGTTCTGGGGCACATGTGCAGGAAGTGCAGGTTTGTTACATAGGTAAATGTGTGCCATGGTGGTTTGCTGCACAGACCAACCCATCACCTAGGTATTAAGCCCCATATCTATTAGCTAATTCGTCTTGGTGCTCTCCTGTTCCCTCTCTCTCCCCAACAGGCCACAATGTATGTTGTTCCACATCATGTGTCTATGGGTTCTCGTCATTCAGCTCCTGCTTATAAATGAGAACATTTGGTGTTTGGTTTTGTGTTCTCCCATTAGTTTGCTGAGGATAATGGCTTCCGGCTTCATCCATGTCTCTGCAAAGGATGTGATCTCGTTCCCTTTTTTGGCTGCATAGTATTCCATGGTGTATATGTACCACATTGTATTTATCCAGTCTATCATTGATGGCCATTTAGGTTGATTCCATGTCTTTGCAATTTTGAATAGTGCTACAGTGAACATACAGGTGCATGTCTTTTTATAATAGAATGATTTATATTCCTTTGGGTATGTATCCAGTGATGGTTATATACCCAAAGAGATACCTTTTGACCCAAATTGCTGGGTCAAATGGTATTTCTGCCTCTAGATCTTTTAGAAATTGCCACAGTGTCTTCCATAATGATTGAACTAATTTATACTTTCACCAACAGTGTGAAAGTGTTCCTTTTTCTCTGCAACCTCACCAGAATCTGTTGTTTCTGGATTTTTTAATAAATGGCATTCTGACTGGCATAAGATGGTATCTCATTGTGGTTTTCTTTTGCATTTCTCTAATTATCAGTGATGAAATTTTTTTCATATGTTTATTGGCCACAGGAATGTCTTCTTTTGAGAACTGTTACATACACTTATATGTTCATAATCATATTATTTACAATAGCAAAGACATGGAGGCAACATAGGTGTTCATCAGAAGTGGACTGGATAAAGAAAATGTGACACATATGTACCATCAAATACTATGCACCCATAAAAATAATGACATCATGTCTTTTCCAGCAACATGGCTACAGCATGAAACAGAAACATGCAACAGAAAAACAAATATTTCATGTTCTCACTTATGAGTGGGAGCTAAACATTGAGTACTCATGGACATAAAGATGGGAACAGTAGGTACTAGGAATTACTAGAAGGAGATGGGAGGAAGGGGGGCAAGGGTTGACAAACTGACTGTTGAGTACTATGTTCATTACTCGGGCAATGGGATCAATCATACCTCAAACCTCAACATCACACAATATACCCATGTAACAAACTTGTACATGAATTCCCTGATTCTAAATTAAACTTGAGATTATTTTTTTAAAAGAAAAATTTCAAAATTTATTTAATTCTAAATGCATATGGCTTCTTTATTTATGTCTCCTTCCCCTTAGACTATAAAATGTTTTATAGCAGGATCTATAGTAATTAAGGATCTATAATAATTAAGTAATAAGACATATCATAGAATCTATACCAATTGTGATACTTTCTATACTCAATCTATATACAGGATAGGATGTAGTCTAGTGTTTTGAACATTACAGATTCTCCAATAGTGTTTATTGAATACATTTGTTAAAGAAAATAGGTTGTTTGCAATAGATTCTAGGTAGCACGATTACAGTTTGAGAACAAATTCAATTCTTTTGTTTTTCAGACAGCGTTCTGCTAAATACCAAACACAAAAATGAACACTATTGCTACCATAAAGGTTGACAACTTTTATTAATATTTAAGAATTTGTTTTTAATGATTCAAAGAACTATAGAAATGTTGATGTTGTAAACGCAACTTCCTCACTCATATTTTTCATTAGTATTAAAATGAAAGCATTAACCCTAGTTTTTAAAATTTCTTTTACATCTAAATAAGATCTGTTCACAGTTTTCTAAACTTAATTTATTAAATAACGAAGTCACGTCTTTGAAATTCAAGAAAATTGAGATTTTAAGCTCTGATTTATGATTTTCTTGCTGTTAGTAATCTGATTTTTATATTGATGAAATTTAATACATTTCAATAAGAAATTTATTCAGACAGTTGTATTTTGATTTTATATATAGAAAATAAAGATACAATATTTGTAAATTTATGTACCTGAAAGTGAAAAATGTTCCTTTGGATTAATGAGATACGAGATCAGTTCACTTAAATAGCTATTTAAATGTCACTCTCACCTAATTTTCCTATTGTGTATTTCCACATAAAGAAACATGCACCAAAATCTTAAAGGCCAAGAGTCTAAAACAGTAAGCATATGTCATTCAAATTCACGATACACTACTGAGACCCAGGGAAAGGAATCTGTAGGAATCCTATAGATGATCTCCTATTACCCTTCTTTATCAACTCACAACAATTCATTTTCCTCTTATAATAACTTCACTGTTTATGTTTTTGATCCTCTAATCACTAGTGTGGCTATTTTTGTGCAGAGTACATAATATGCTTAATCTCTTTTGTTAATCGATATTTTTTAAAATACCTTTTAGATGTGGGATTTATTTTAAAAGCAGATTGTGCAACTTTTCTCCTTCATATATTTAGAAATGTTTTAATAGTGTTTATTTCTAAAGATTTGCATACACTTGGCATTTTTTTAGACATGTAAGTCCAGAGCCATGTTTCTATTTAATCTTTTCAAGTTTATGTGTAGTATACATACTTCACACATTTCAAAGTTGTTCTCTCATCTGTCTCCATAGTGTCTTTATAAGGTAAATGGCTGGTGTATCTTGAGCTCCTAGCTATAATGCTAAATTATGTTTCTTTTAATATTTTAAAGTCACATTAACTTTTTATATTCTTACATATTTATTATTCAAGGCTTAGACAATCTACATACTTGTTAAGTTTTAGTCTGGACACCAATTTTTCTGCCCCTTTTTCTTAGCTTTGAAATTTTCTTAAGTAGAAATAATGTGGGAAGATTTTCATAGCCTAGTCATTACATAACAAATATCAAGACTATTAGCAGTAAGAAAGCATTTGTTTAATCTCATCACCGCTCTCTTTATGGTTTTATCTAAATCCAAACCAGACGTTGAACAGAACTAACCCCCTGTGACACCCATACTGTGCGTATGTGTGTGTGTGTGTGTGTGTGTGTGTGTGTGTGTGTATATTTTCTTCAGAAATCAGAATATTTGATCTGTTTGATTTTGTTTTTTGAAACCTCAGCCTTCTGACACGGTGAACACATTTCAGAATTTACAATTGTTTCTTGGCCTGCATAAGATACAATTTTATACAGCATTCGTAATTTTCCTTGGCACAGTTCTTCCTTGTATTCCTTATTCATGTTGTTCCCCTCTAAAAAAATTTATGGCTATGTCAAAGAAATACACATTTGAAATTATGGATTGGACCATGTAGCTGATGACAAAATCAAATTGATGGTTCACCAACAATAGAAACACAAGTAAAGTTGTTAATTGCTATATATCTTCATGTCACAATTTTTAAAAACTATGTAGTTACATCTTGACAGTAGAAATATTCCTAATAACAAACATTTATTGAGTGCTTCCTATGTACTCGGCATTATGGTAACATTCTGTGGCAAGGACTATTATTATTATTACTATTTGCTATTGCTAAAGTGATGTGGACAAAGTCACATACTAAATAGTTTGTTGAACCAGGATTTGAATTCACGCAGTTCCACCCCAGTGTCCACATTCCAAGTCCCAGCATACCATAGAGCTACAGGGAGGTGACAGCTGTCTGTGTCTGGGCACGTCATCATACCACATTCCTAAACAAGATTATCTTCTTTGTTGCATTTTCTGCCTTGTATTTACAGGCATGGTGAAAGCAGATTCCCCTATGTACTAACCATACAAGCATTCAATCACAGAACTATTTATTTGTATATTTACATGTCAGATCTTACAGAGCAATATTTAAGTTATCAAAAGACATAGCAGGTAGTACTGAGTATTAGCATAATATTAAAGAAAGAACCTTGGATTTGCAATCAAAAGACATGGATTCATTCTGTCTCTTCTACTTGAGAAGGAAATGTTTTAAATAAGTTACCTGAGCATTACTGGTTCTCAGCATTCTCATTCATAAAAAGAAGATAATAATATGAATACTAATACTTTTCTCTGACTAATTGTTACAAAGATTAAGAGGACTAATTAACACAAAAGTAAGAGTAATGAATATAGTAGCAAATAAATAGATGATAGTGTTTTTTGCTTCCTTCTTACCAAGCAGATGTTTTAAAAATAGTCTAAATCATCTGTTGCAAGTAACCAGAACTCAAACTATTTGATGATGTGTTGTTTAACTTTTAGTAATTATAATGGAAACCAAAAATCGTCATTAGCTAAATGATTATATCATTTTACATTATTGGTGAGTAATCATCTTAGTACTGTAAGTATTGAGATGTTAATTTAAATGATTCGCCCTGTTCATAAAATTTCTAAAATGAAGATGGTTTAAAAAGTGATTTTCAGAGTGTGAAGTTGTGGCCTGTTAAAGGATGATGAAATCAATGTACGTTTCAGTTTAGAGAGCATCTTTATATTTTAATACAAAAAAATGAGTGTGTCACTCATAGTTAACCTAGGTATTATTTTTGTGAAATTTTCCGTTTGATTTTATACACATGCAGACATACACACGTGTGTACCTGGTTATATCTATGTATGTGTGTATGAATTGGTTTGTGACATAAATGTTATTTCTTATCATAAATTTCACTATTAAAAAAAGTTACTCTCCACAGTTCTGGCTGTCATCGTCCATACACAGGATGGCGTGTTTAAAAAGTGTGCATGCTACCCAGGCTTGGCCAATCAGTATCTTTCCTGAGAGTGTTAAGTTTAACAATTGTTAAATTGCCAGATTAATTTTTAAATTAATTATTACATTTCCTAAAATTGTTAAATTGTCTCTGGTAGACACTCTAGAAACAAATATAACAGGGACAGACAGACAGACACACACACACACACACACACACACACACAGGGAGAGAGATGAGATAACATATAAGGTGATAAGTAAGAGAAATACAGAAAAATAGATAAATGCAAACAGAAACATAGAGACAGAAAAATGCAAATAAATAATGACAACAAATTAGAAAAATAGAGAGAAAGGTAATGCAGTAAGAGACACAAGACGGGGGACAGAGGCAAAAAATGCAGAAAGAACTACACAGGGGCAAAGAGACATGGAGAAGGAGGGATGGATGCAAAGATAGAAATACAACAGAAACAGAAGAGAGATGAAGGTCTCATTGACTATCTGGAACTAGTCACTTCTGAAATCAACTCGACCCTAGGCTCCCTTGTAATATGAGCAAAATATATTTGTGTTTCTATCATTTAGAACCCAAAATAGTACTTGTATTGCTGGTTACGCTTTCTTAAAAATAAAATTATTCTCGATTTTTAAAAAAAGTCCCTCTTGAGAAATCCTGTTAGTCTCTGATCAGGATGTTTGCGGCATGTTTTCCCAGAAAGATGCAGCAGCATTGCTATAGGCATCTTCTATACGCACTCATGGTCTTTGCTCCCCCAGCGTCTCATTGCCACTTCAAAGTGCCAGCACATCCTTTACAATTATGACATTGCTTTTTATCCCAGTGCTCACCAGCTTGCTATCATAACACATAATTTGGAAGAATTTCTTGACATCTTTTGCTTAAAGCTAATGTTTTATTTAACCGATGCATGCTTTCTGCTACTAGTTGCTGTTAGCCATCAAAAGGAGGCTTAGCGAATTTAAAACAGGAGAGAGAGATGAATTATTCTTTTTCATTTGCTCATTTCCTGATAATTCTCGATAATTTTAATAGATTTTGATGTGCTAAAATGATCTCCTGAGAACAGTTCAATCATTGCAGAGCACATTAAAATAACAAGGCATTATGCTGTCTTGAGTCCCTAAGAAAGACAGGTTTGGCGAGGCAAAAGTGTAAAAAAGACCTGCCCATCACAGTGAGGTTTTACTGGAGATGCGTGCATGTGAACTTCACTCAGGCTCAGGCAGCTGAAGGGAAGGAGATGAAATCTCAGCACCAGACCTGGCAGGCCAGGTTGACGTGAGGGCCATCTTGTTCCTCTCATGAACGTCGGTGGCAGAATGAGCAGAGAGTGAAAGCACATTGCTGAATTCTGGTTCATTGTGGACTGATTGAGAGCTTCGGGAAACTTTTGCTTCACTGAACCACACGGCAGACCATAACCTCCACACATCTCCCTCTGCCTTTGGCAAGCAGGGCAGAGGAGTGGGTGTCTTGAAAACAATGGCAGGAAGGAGAGAGGGAGTGGGGTGGTTGATGTTTTACTTTTAAACACATTTTAAGAGTACAGCTTTACAAACTCCTCCACTGCCAAACTTCAAGTTCCACTCTCCACCCGTCTGTAAAACTGAGCTGGAAATAATTACATCTAAAGCTAAAAATGAGAGGTGGGGAGCATTTTGCATGTAAAAATATGGCTAAAGAAGCTTTGCTATTTCTTTGAATCCTTTGATACTTCTTTCATGCATATACTTACGAGCTGTTGGAAAGGAAAATGTAATATTTTCTAAATTAAAGAGTATATTTTGCTGCCATTAAGATACCATGGGCTTTGCTTTATTGGATCATTAATTTGACTTTGAATGGTCAAAGGGACTTATTCAGTAAGTATGTATCTTGCAACACACAAGAGGTGTATATTAATGAAAGTCTAAAACATACCCAGGAGTCTCTTATTGCCATATTAAAACATTTATAAATGGGACTTTAATTTAAAGTGTCGCTAAAATGAAAATGAAATGTTATATTGATTCTCAAGCCAGATGCTCTTTAGAAAATGCAGTGTGTGTGTTATTCCCACTTCAAATTATAACTTCATATCTGACCTGGACATACTTAAAGATAATTCTCTGAAGATAAGATGTAGCATATAAGGCAATTAAACTAAGTCATTTAGATTTCTAGGATGGCTTTTGTACACTAGGTGGCAGAGGCTTCTAAGAATATCTCTCTTATATAAAGTACCAGTTTGTTTAGCTTTGCAAGCTCAAGTGAAACATTAATGAAAATGTTCTTTTTCAACAGTGGACTAACATTCTCCTTTTTACAAATACGTGGAAAAGTTTTTTAACTGAAATTTCAACAGCATGATTTTGTTCTGTGTGAATCTTCAACAAATGCAATAAATTGATTGATTGTTTGATTGACTGAGACAGTGTCTTGTCTCTGTCACTCAGGCTGGAGTCCAGTGGAGTGATCTTGGCTCACTGCAACCTCTGCCTCCCGGGTTCAAGCAATTCTCATGCCTAAGCCTTCCGAGTAGCTGAGACTACAGGCACTTTGCCACCACACCCAGCTAATTTTTTGGTGTTTTAGAAGAGACTGGGTTTTACCATGTTGCCCAGGCTGGTCTCGAACTCCTGAGATCAAACAATCCCCTTGCCTCGGCCTCCCAAAGTGGTAGGATTGTAGGCATGCGCCACTCTGCCTGGCCAAATGCAAGAAATTTTTTGTTTAGTGAATTTATTTTTTCATAGAAGAGCAGAATAGGGTTCTGATAGTGTTAATTTTTAACTTGATTCAACTTTACTTTGGTTTAATTCATTTTTAAAATTTCATTTACTTTCACACAATAAAAAACCATTCTTAAATGGCATGCTTCAAATGAATGTATGGCGGAGGTAATGCCTCACATTCTTACAACACCTCTTTATTTTTGCAAGACCTTTCACATGCATTTTTAAATTTGATCCTTAAAATAACACTGTACTGTATTAGCACAATTTTACAGGACAGGAAATACATTTCAGACAAGGTGAGTAACTTCTCCAAGATTAAGTAAAAAAGTGCTACTGTGTTTTCCCTTTCTATTTGAGCACAAGAGCATTCAACAGAACATTCACTAAAGAGGAGTTGTAAGTATATTAGTGGAAGTGGAAGTGTCATATATTTTTTAAAAGGAGGTATGTATACAATATTTAGCAAGAAACTGGGGGAAGGGAAAGCCAAAATAAATGAACTGATTTATTTAATACATTATCAGCATTACCCTGAAAATTATCTTATATGCTATATCAGGTATTTTGGGACCCATTTTATAGGAGTATTCTTAATAGAGTTTTAATGCATTTAATGAATGCTCTTTTTTTTCCGGGTATCCAAAGAGATGTTTGCCTTTTGCAATAGATCAAAATATCCCTATGCCCACTTCCTACACCAACTAATATCAGATTCACTGGAGTTTATTAAGAATTGACTTCTAACTCCTACTCATAGTTTTTAGGAACTAACTCAGGCATCTTCATTTTCAACCAGCATCCAAGATTTGGCTAATTAGTTGTGAGAATCAACAAATTTTACTTTTTTGATATTATATAGATGCAGGCAGAAATATCTAAATAGGGTTCTAATCACCCCAAATCATTTTTTTTTCAATCATCATAAGTTACCACAAAAATTTTGTTCCATGTGAAAAGATTACCTAATGAATGAATAACTTTGCACTTTAAATAAAGAAAATGGACACACACTCATTAGCACAGCTACATAGAGGAGGTACATTGCAGTGGAATTTCTTTTCTAGATTAATGGTTGTAAATGTCCCCAATGAAATATTAGTTAATATTAGATTCACATTTACAACCATTAATCTAATATTTGAGATTAACCATTAAATTAATCTCAAATGTTAGATTAATTGTTGTAAATGTCCCCACTCAAATATTAGTTAATAAGGCAACATTGTCCTTTGAAAAATAATTTGAGAAGTGATGATAATTTTGTTTCTGCTACTAATTTTTACCTCTGATTGCTAAGTGATCTGACAACTAGCCATTCTCCCCATGTTTGTTTTCTAGTGTAAATCTGGTAGACTTAATTATGGGTGATAATAGTAGCATTTTTGAGGAATAACAATCTATTGTGCATTTTAATGCATGATTATAAAAGCACTCTTGACAAAGAAATTGATCACCTAAACAAAATAGGCATGGATGTACATGCAGGTTAAACAAATGGAAGATCAATCATGTCAAGCAATGTTTTCCAACAGTTCTTTTGAGGGATATTCAAAGAAACAACAAGGAAAATAAGTTTTAAATCATCTTGGAGGTGCTGTATTTTAAAACATATTAAGTGCATTTTTCGTTTGGTTTTAACTGCAAGATTTCTCAAAGCAATGAGTAGACCAATGTGCAGTGAATTTCTTGGAGGCAGATGTATAGTTCACTGTTGAATGTATTTGGCAACAAGACATTTTTGAGGTTATCTCGTGGGACTAGAATAATGTGGGATGGATTCAGAAAATCTGAATCTATGAGTATACAGCTCTGATGAACCACATTATCGATAACTTCTAGCCTGTTGAAGATCTGTCTTTTTAGGAAAATAATGAATTTTAGATGATTTATATACTACATGTAGTATGGTCCATTGTAAAAGTTTAAAAACCTTCTCTTATCCTCCTTCTTCCCAAAAGTGTAGTACATAACTCTTTTGCCTTAAGAATGAATAATGTTTTCTTTATCACTTCAAACGTGATTGAATAACCTACAAAGACCCAAATACAATAGGAAGGACAGAAGAGAGTACCAATTCATTGGTTAATGATTACAGCTCTGCTGACTTTGTGCCTTCTCATCTTGGTCATTTTTATGGGTTCTTACATATTCCATCTGTTGAGCACTTATCTCCATGCGTCTTTAAACTGACACGGAACACGTGGACCCTAATTAGTTCCTTTACAGTTTCCTGGAGTATGCTTTTACCTGTTTATTTGAAATCTCATGGCCTCTTGATACCTCTTTACTACCTAGGTTGTTATACATAATTCAAAGACAGAGAATGAACAATGAACATTTAGATCAACTAACTCATACTACAAAAGAGGAAATACAACATATTACTTCTTATCTACTCCTGCCCATGAGACTTTGCAGTGTAATAATGATTCTTTGAAACCTCTCTGATTTCTAAAGAATCTCCAGATGTAAATTCTCCAAAGTGATACGTTAGGACCTGGCCAGTCACTGGAGGAGAGTGTGGTACCTCCCGATTCCTGCCACTCACATAGAAACGTTTATGGGAATAGGACCAAGCTAAAAAGTTTCATGAAACAATAAACTATTTCTGAGCCAGTGCTAGCCTTGTTTCATGCCTCTGTATTCCAGGACTTAGCTTTGCACCTCTTGTTGAAAAAACGCGTGCTTTGAATGAATAGACCTTCTTAGCAGGCTTTGTGTGAGCAACATGGCTGTTTATTCACCTGGGTGCAGGTGGGCTAAGGCCCAAAAGGCCGTTAGCAAAGGGCAGTGGGATAGGAGTTGGTTTTATAGGTTTGGGTAGTTTTTTTGGGGGCGGGGGTGTTGCAGAATAAGATTAGTTACAGTGGTGGGTAGGGGCAAGGAACATACATGACCACAAGTTCAGTTACAATGGCAGGGTTGGGTGAGAGGTATTTACATTATCATAAGAACAGTTAAGATGGCAGCGTTGGGTGAGGGGCTTGTCTGGGGAAGTGATCAGGGACAATGGCGGATGCAGGCAGGGGGTGGGAGACATCAGCTGGGGCAGGCAGGACTTCAGACCTTTGGGATCCAGGCTTGCATATGGAGACCTGACATACCTGTCTTTTTATATATAGAGAGAAAGAATTAGAGGACAGGGGGTGATAACAGGTTTTAGGGGGTGGGGATGAAGTTTCTCAAGGCTTCTTCAAGTGGGATTGGGGGCAGGGTGGAAACCTAAAAATAGGAAAGAATTTAGACTGCTGGGAGATTTTGGGGAAAGGGGTAATATTGTGGGGTTGTTAGAAGGAGCACCTGTCGTATTGACTGATTGGTTACTGCTTGTATACGATTTTGTAGGAATTGAGAGATTAATTGGAAAAACACAGAGTTTTAATAAGAGAAGGAGAAAGATAGTATTAGAGGTTAACTCTGTGGAGGGAGAGCTTTTGTTTTCATGATATATGAGAAAGCTCGTGATATCTGTAAGAGTTATTGCCGAGTTTAAAATGAGGAAACTGAGTCCAGTATAAGAAAATTAAATGCCAATTTATTCAGCTCCCGGGCGAGGTTCTCTGGTCCTGGGGAAAGGGGGCCAGAGAAGTCACGCTGACTTCCTGGGGTGTGGGGTTTTTATGGCTATGAGGACCGAGCAACAGCTGGGTGCTCTGGTTGGCTCCAGGAGAGCAGGATTGGGACCGGGCGGGCTGCTATTGGTTGGCAGGTTGGCGGGCGGGTTTTCCGGTGTGAGGGCCGACCAGGGGAGCCATGCGGCAGAGCTAGGTGCCGAGTGCAGAGCCTGGTTGCCGGGTGCAGAGTCAGGTGCTGAGTGCAGAGGTGGGTGTGTCCGGCCTCCCAGCGAGGCAACCGGCCTTACAGTGTTTATAAGCAACCACTCACTTTTATTAACCAGATTGGGTATTAGCAGAGAATGGGAGCCAGATTAAGAGTGAAATGTTAGCTGTAATTGCCTGGAGGAAACGTGTAAACGTGTAAAATGTGTAAACATAGTCAGGGCATGTGAAAGTAAATGAGCGCTGTGAATTTGAGCACAGTTAGAAAACAATAGAAACAGGTTTTTTGAGGTGTGGCTTAAGTGGTGGGGGGACTGCATAAAGGTGGAGAAGGCGAGGGGCTGAAAGTAAGTGTGTGAGGTGTAAAGAGAAAACTTTGGAGGTGGTGAGAGGGTAAATAGCACACCGCCTGTGATTCTGAGGGATTTTAAGAGTATTAGGGCAGCAGCTGCTGTGCATTGTCAAGAGGGCCAGCCCAGGACTGTGAGGTTAAATTGTTTAGATAAAAAGTCTACAGGCCATGGACCTGGCTGCTATGTGAGAATCCCGACCGTACTGCCCTGGATTTTAGCAGTATATAATGGAAAAGTGTTGAGACAGGTTGGGGAGAGCTAGGGAGGGAGCAGTTTTTAAAGCTGTTTTTTTTTTTTTTTTTTTTTTTTTTTTTATGTGGGTTTTTTTTTTTTTTTTTTTTTTTTTTTTTTTAAGATGGGTTTTCACCATGATGGCCAAGCTGGTCTTGAACTCCTGACCTCAGGTGATCCACCCACCTCAGCCTCCCAAAGTGCTAGGATTACAGGCGTGAGCCACCGCGCCCGGCTTTAGAGCTGTTTTGTAAGGAGTGAAAGGAGTGAGGAAAGGATTTAGGATGAATAGGGCTGGATAAATTTTCTTTAGTGAGTTTAGACAATGTCTTAGTTAGAATAGCAAAACCTGGTGTCCACAGGTGAAAGCAGCAACCACACTCAGGAAGGAGAGAAGCTGTTGTCTGGTGGATGGGGTTGGGGTTTGGGAAATTAACTGGATACAGTTGGCAGGGAGAGCACGTGTATGCTGGCAAAAGATTATAACAGATGGGGAAGAAATTTGGGCTTTGGAAGGGGCCACACGATACCCCATTGAGTATAAATGCCGAAGAAGCAGGAGGGTGAATTGAAGGATCATGTTGCAACAGAGGGTGATAACAGGCTTTACTTTTAAAGCCTGTTGTGGGATGGGGTACTGGGCTGGGCAGGGTAAGGGTGGTTAGAGTTTAAGGGAATGATGAGGGGTGAGTGACTTGTAGCAATGATGGGAAGGCGGTGTTTTATACACCCTAGGGTTAAGGTTGGGGAACATAAGGGAAGCTATTGAGGGAGGTACGGGTTTGGGGAGTAGGGTGGCAGTGAGGTGTGGCTGTAGCCCTGGAATAGGGAAGGAGGCAGACAATTTTGCTGGGATATCTTGGCCTAACAGGGACACTGGACACGTGGGGATGATTAGGAAGGAATGTGGAAAGGAGTGCTGGCCTAATTGACACGAGGCGCGGAGTTTTGAGAGGCCTCGGGCCTTGCTGTCAATTCCCACAACAGTTATGGAGGCCAAGGAGACAGGTCCTTGGAAAGAAGTCAGCGTGGAGTGGGTGGCCTCCGTGTTGATTAAGAAGGGGATGGACTTACCCTCCACCATAAGAGTTACCCGAAGTTTGGCGTCCGTGATGGTCCAGGGGGCTTCCGAGATGGTTGGGCAGCATTCGTCTTCAGCTGCTAAGCCAAGGATTGGAGCTTCAGGAGCTCTGGGAGCAGCAACGTGAGTCGGACAGTCGGCTTTCTGTGGGGGCCCCGCACACACAGGGCAGGGCTTAGGAGAAATCCCAGGTTGCGGGCATTTTTTGGCCCAGTGGCCATGTTTCTGACACTTGGAGCAAGGTCCAGGAGGGACAGCTGCACGCACTACAGTCTGGGTGCCCCGAGGTCCTGTGACCCAGTGCTGTGGCTGTGGTTTGTCTTACGGAAGAGGCAAGCATCTGGAGCTCTGAGATGCACTGCCACAGGGCAGATTGTTTCCTATTATTGAACACCTTGAAGGTGAGGCTGCTTAATTCCTGTGGTGGGGTTTGAGGGCCAGATTTTAATTTCTGTACCTTTTTGTAATGTTTGGGTTGATTGGGTGATACAATGCATCACCCAATACAGTGTTTTTTAGGGGTGAGAGTAGAAGTAAGGATGACATTTAAGTCACTCCAGGTGAGATTATAGGACTCGGGTAAGTACTGGAGGATGTGGGGAAAAGGAGCCTAAATGGTGGCCAATTTGGAAAGGCTGGATAAAGGAAAAGGAATGTGCACCCTAACTATGCCTTTGGCTCTAGCCACCTCTGGGAGCGGGGATTGTTGGGGAGGGGCAGAGGAGGTAGCCTCGGGACTCAACTGTGAGCTGGGCCACGTATGAGATGGGGAGGTGACAGGAGGGGAATAAGGAGGTGGGTTGTGGGCAGAGGAAGAGGAGGAAGGCCCTGGAGGGTGGGGTTAGGTTCCGGATTAGGGCCTGGTTCGGACAGGTGGGGAGGAGAACGGTCAGAAGTATCAATGGATAAGGAAGATTCTGGCTTACCTGCAGAGGAAGGAGGGGCAGATGGAAGGGAAGAGAAGGAGTGGAGAGTATGGAGGGATTGCTGTTAAAAAAATGCCTGGACGTAGGGAATTTCAGACCATTTGCCCGTGTTGTGACAAAAATTGTCTAAATTCTGTAAAATAGGTTGAAAGTGCCATTTTGTTTGACAATTGGAGCTGTTGTTAAACTTGTATTGTGGCCATGCAGTGTTAAGAAGATGAGACATTTGGGTTTTAGGTCAGGAGACAGTTGTAGAGGCTTCAGGTTTTTTAAAACACAGGCCAGCAGAGAGGAGGCAGGGATAGAGGACGGACGACTGCCCCCCGTTCTGGAAAGGCGGCAGAGACACGGACAATGGGCACGCAACCCAGATGCTCAAAAGGAGTCCCTAGTTGAGCCTGGGTTGAACCTCATCATAGGTGGGTGGTCAAAGAGAGGGTCGTCTCCATTGACCTGCCGCCAGTATCGGCCATGAGCCTGGTGGGCGAGTGACTAGGGTGAACGTCTCCACGATCGACAGTCAAACCCCTGGGGAAACCGCCGGATCCGTGACCTATGTAGGATTTTCCGGTCATGAACCCCAAGGAAGAACTTGGTTTACCTGATTTTCCTTGTTTTTATGGTAGAAAAAGGACAAAACCAAAAGGAGGAGGAGGTGGAAAGGAAAAGTCAAAAGGATGGGAAAGCAAAAAAGAGAGACTGCTTACCAAAATAGCTGGTGGTGTGCGTCTGTGGGCTGGTCTGATGACCCCAGGTCAGTAGGTAGATCTCTTCATGGAGGGAGCACAAGAACAGGGATGGGGGTTTGGTCTCCCATAGGAGTTCTCCTGTCCCGGGTTTCAGCACCAAATGTTGAAAAAATGCGAGCTTTGAATGAAGAGACCTTCCAAACAGGCTTTGTGTGAGCAACATGGCTGTTTATTCACCTGGGTGCAGGTGGGCTAAGGCCGAAAAGGTCGTTAGCAAAGGGCAGTGGGATAGGAGTTGGGTTTATAGGTTTGGGTAGTTTTTTGGGGGTGGGGGTGTTGCAGAATAAGATTAGTTACAGTGGTGGGTAGGGGCAAGGAGCATACATGACCACAAGTTCAGTTACAATGGCAGGGTTGGGTGAGAGGTATTTACATTATCATAAGAACAGTTAAGATGGCAGGGTTGGATGAGGAGCTTGTCTGGGGAAGTGATCAGGGACAATGGCGAATGCAGCCAGGGGGTGGGAGACATCAACTGGGGCAGGCAGGACTTCAGACCTTCGGGCTCCAGGCTTGCATATGGAGACCTGACAGCTTTTGCCTAACACAGAGAAAGCCCTCACTATCTTTGTGTTAGAGGAATAATCAGAAAATATAGATAAATAAATTGAAAGCAATGGCTAAATTACATAATCAGAGCTAATTGTCAGTAATACAAACTTTATACCTTTAAGGACATGGTCAAAAATTTATTTTTTTTAATGTAGAAAAAGGATTGTGATCTTTACTATGTTTCTAAAAAGCATGATTAAGCCCTCATCAATTTCTGTACCTGTGAATGTGCTTTGGCATTATACTTACACAGCATCAGATATTTTATACTCTGGATAATTAGTGGTGGACAGTTCTGTACCTTTGATTTGCTATTATGCCATCAGTATTCAACAGTTATTTTAACCACTACTGAAATATTTTAAATCCACTGCCATTTAATCATAGCAATTATCCTGTCTGCAGAAGTTTTCAGTGACAGAGAACTACCCTGTGACTGACAACCAATGATGAATAGTTTTGTTCTGACACTAAGTTTGGCTAACAAGTAAGTGAGGATCCTTCACATTTTCTTTGCTTTGCCTTGCCATGTGTCAAAACTGTAAGTCCTCTGACTGGCATTTGACTTGGTGAAGCTATAATTGTCTCGTTGGTTGTGGCTCTGTAAGAGAACAATTATATATATAATCAACTGTCAGCTCAGATGAATTTCTCAGTTTTATTGCTTACTCTTGTTTGTTACTGAATTAACTGGAAATTTACTTTCCTCTCTAATCTCCCGTAGAATAATAATTAAATTCATTTCCCACACATGAAATTCCCATCTCCTGCTTTACTTATTTGTTTATAAGTTAAAAAAAAGAGAAACTTTTAAAGCACAGAACACATATAACCCAAAGATGTGTTGAAACGTATACTGAATATACTCTATAAAATTTTAAATATATATGTGAAAAATTCTCATGAATATGTGACATAAAAGAAAAAATGGAAGTTAACTTTTTGTAATATTAATCTGTTAAGAAGTGGACATTAGGAAATAGCTCACTATTTTTTGGATGCATATGCTAATGAGCCTTTAGGGAAGGTTATGGAGTGAAATCTAAGATTCAGGGATTCAGATTTTTCTCAGGGAATTATGTGCAATTAAACAATAAGATTTAATGGGTGTGGTATAAAGCTGTCTTAAGTGGTTCTATTCCAAGGTGAGGAAATCATATTTTTTTAACATTGAAACTAAGAGTAATTTGGAGAGAATTCAGAAAATAAGAAAATAATTTAGTTTCAGAGAATTAATTGCTGTAATAGCAGAATACTAAACCTAGAGTTTCAAGTGTGTTAAATATGATGGCCAGGCCCTAAGATGTCACTTTTCTCATCTTTTGGGAGGATGGAAATGACTGTGATGGCTTGTTTATTATGTTATAGAATTCTTATTTGATAATTACATAAGTTGTATTATTTAATGCTTCCTACAAGTCAAAGAGACATTATTATAACTCTGATTTTGCAGATTAGAGCACAATATTTGAATATTAAGTCATAATACGTAATGTTATAGTGCCAGGGAATGGTTGAACTTAAAGTCCAATCTGAATGCAAAGACAGTGTTCTTTCTATAAACTCTTCAATTACATAGTCTGTACAAGAGAACGCTCTCTTTTCTCTTTTCGCTGAATGAATAAATCAATTTAGTTACTAGAGTAAAGCTGGTATAATTTAATTTATCGATGACCTTGGCTTAACACAGGAACATAATAAACTAAAATAGAGTAAAAAATCTTTTGAAATAACTATGATGTAGCTCTAAGGATAATAAAAAAGGGAGGATAACTTCAAGGTCCAATAGTAGATGGATAATTAAACAAATTATGCTGTGTCCATATAACAGGTTTTGTGTATTTTAAATCATTACTTTAGTTGTACAATATAAACTCTTCCATATGTCACCAGTGGTTATAGTAAAACATTAAGGGGAAGTAATACCAATGAAGGGAAATCTTAACCTAATATTTAATACTTTATCACTTCATAGGATTTTGAGGAACACTTCTTATTTCTTTGTTCCTTTTTATTTAGAATCACAGAGATGTTCTATAACCACCCCCCAAAAAATCAAACCCAGGAAATATTTTACATATTTAAAAGTTCTCACATTCTCAACATTACTTAGAAAATGAATGGAAAACATTGACATAACACTAGCTTGTGTCTACCTCCATTAAATTTCAAAATCTTTAAAACTGTCACAACTTCCTTAAAGGTGAAATGGCCTATTTTACAATTTAAAAAATTGTCTGGGTACTAATTGAATCTAGAATTAAAACTTGAATCTTTGAGTGCCTTGACCCTTAAAATTATTTTGTTCTGAATAGCAATTAGAAATTGACCTAAAGACATCGGATATATGAAGGCTATTTAATTTTTTAAATTTGCATGAAAGTAATAGTAATCACGCTGATTTTAATTTTCTAACAGAGAAGACAAATAAGTGCTACTTATCTGTGAGGCGTTTCTCTAATTTTGATAATTTCATATAATACATTCTTAAATGTATGTTTTAGGTTTGTGTTCATTTCAACTTTTTCTCAATTATGTTATATGATGATAAACAATCTATTAACAGTATGGTAACAGAAATAATCCTTTGGAGACAATGGAAGAACTCTATCAGCTCTATTGGTGGTGTAATTTTTTAACAGGTGTAAAGTGTGTTATTTTAATATTCAGTTGCTATCCACTTTAATTTTATAACCATACTACTCTAATACCATAAATATAAAGCAACTTTAGAGTATTTTTGAGTGATCACTTGATGTGGAAATTACATGAATAGGTCATTGATTTCTCCGGTACAAATGACTTTGAACAAAATGCTGCTATGAGCAAAACAAAGTCATCAAAACTATCCACTACCCCGTGAACTGTGTTAAATAATCATAATACAAATAAGCAGCTCCAAAATGTTGGTCTCTGGTATGAACCTGTTACTTAAAAGCAGTCGTCCGTTGGTAACGTCTTTCCTGGATTATGTTGCTATGTCACAGCAAAGTTCTAAATACACATAGAGACACTTCAGTACTCAGAACATTTTCTTAGCATGCCCACAACGTGGAGCTGCAGTGTGAATGAGTCAGACCCATGCTCTGGAACACATTGCTGAGTCTAGTGAAGCAAAATATACTAGAGGGGCTGTGAATAAAGTGGTGGGCAGTACCTGAAAGATTTGCCTTAGGCCGAATGGGAAAGATCTGAACTTTCATGGAAGAAAATATTTATGAATGCAACCTAAGGTGAAATTAACTAGCATGGATTCAGACTGACACTTGCAGAAGTCCAGATTGTAAATATAAAAATGTCTTTGTTTTTAAGTTGATTGAATCTTCTTGTTCTATTTCTTACAACGGTTAAGTTGTGTGCCTCTATATTTAAGTGCCTGTTTTTTAAAACAATTTTTTTTTTGCTTTGAAAGTATGGAAAAAAGGCACATTGCTAGGAAAATGGAAAAGCAGAAAAACTTAAACTGTGATTTATTAGAAAAGTATTTATGGAGCACTTTAGCATACTAGCTGCTTTCTACTCTACCACAAACTTGTGAAGTGGTTAGAACATGTGTTACTGCTTGTGGTTTCCAAATGGGAAAACAAGGACTCAGAAAGCTTACATAACTTCCCAAATGTAAATCTTGTGGTAGAATCTACAATAATTTCCAATTTGTCCTCTTCTAATTCCAGTCCAGCATTTCTCTAGTATATAGTCATTTTTGTTTGGTATGTTCTTCATATTCCACAGTTTCCTGTGCTGTTTGAGTTCTTGTTCCGTGCTTATTTCCGTCTCTCAGCATTTTTACCCTATTCTCCAGCAGAGAAAGAGGGTAGCTTTCTTGATTTCTGTTCGTCTGTATCACCAATCGTTTAACTGTTGGACTGACATAAACCTCAATGGCAGAAATTAAGGCAACAATTGAAAAATCAGAAAGGTCTTGCTTTTGCTACCTTCTGACCCAGTTTGCAAGAGCATATTGGTAAAAATATCTTGGCATCTTTGGAATTCTGTCAAGAAACGCAGAACCCAAGTGAAGTCAATATTCATTGTCCCTCACATACATTTTGCCTTTTAAAAATACATTTTGTGCATTTTATGCCCAAGGTGTCACAGAACTGCTGCATTTTTGTGACTTGAAATTCCAAAGTGAGGCATTTCAGTCTTCTTTCAACCTGAAACAATTCTTATACTTGTCACCTCTTGTAGTTTATACAGGTCTCTTTTGATCCTTTTGCAGTTACTTGCTGAATATTGAAAGGGGCTTTTTGACAAATATAAAACAGGGTTTATTTGTGCGTGTTTATTTTTATAATTTTTATGTGTTGCTAGGTCCAAGAAGCCTTTCTCTCCTTTTTGTATTACTTTGATGCACCTGTTAGGATCCTGCTGAAAGCTCTCTTGCTTCTTTGGAGCTCTGAGAGGAGCTTTGTACCTTTGAAATTTTCACTAGCTTTTGACTAGCTGCCAAGATTTCGGCTACTGTGGTGCAGTACAGAGGCAGCCATGCATTGGGCTGCCAAGTCTCAAACTCTTGTTTAGCGTGACAGCGAGAACCTCCAGACCTCACCAAAGATAATTTGCAGAACAGAACTGTATTCTTTCACAAGGTGGTTGGTGCCAAGGTTGAGTTGGTCTTTGACAGAGCAGAAGTCAGGATGATCCATATCAGAAACCACCTCACACATGGTTTTCCGGTCAGGAGTGGAGGTTAGAGATGGATGAAGTTTGCCAAGTATTGGATATAATGGGGGATATTTAGAAAAGGTGCCAGGCACTGAACTGACTCAAATTTCTTCTAGTATCTACTCTTTTTGTAAAAGCGAGAAATTTTCAATTGGGGATAAACTAATTAGTTTAAAAAACCAAAAAAATAAGGAAATAAGCCAAGCATTTTTAAAGGCTTAGCTATTTAAGCATTTCAAATACCTTCTCTCTTAAAAGCTAAATCCTGTTCTTGTTTACACTCGTTTTGATAAGATAATATTTAGACTGATGTTGGATTATCTTAACTGAAAGTTTTAATGTAGATTTCAGGGCTACCTTATGTACTCTTGAAACTATATCACATATATTTGTATTTATATGTATGTCTTCTGATATCTCGCTCTGTTTACATAGATACATATCCATATCCAGCTGGCTAGCGTGTATTTGCAGGTTTTGTATATCCAGTTCCAATAGCATAGAAGGGGAAAAGGAACCTGAGACCATAATATTCAGTGTTTCTACAAGCAGGATATTAAATTCATTTGTGAGTTCTTAGTGGAATGTAGTAGTTTTTGGTTATATATATTCTACTGCAACTTTTTTTTTTTTGAGATAAAGTTTCTCTCCTCACCCAGGCTGAAATGCAATGGCACAACGTCAGCTTACTGCAACCTCTGCCTCCCAGGTTCAAGCAATTCTCCTATCTCAGCCTCCTGAATAGTGGGGATTATAGGCACCCACCACCACGCCCAGCTAATCTTCATATTTTTTGTAGAGACAGGGTTTTACCATGTTGGCCAGGCTGTTCTCAAACTCCTGACCTCAGGTGATCCACCTGCCTCAGCCTCCCAAAGTGCTGGGATTATGGGCATAAGCCACTGTGCCTGGCCACAACCTTATTTTTTAACTGGATGCTGTTATACATGAGAGTAGCAAAAACCTATGGTCAAGTTTCTCTACACCATTTGGAATATTTCAAGAACATTATGGACATAATTTATATTCCAGTTGTTTAAAGAACTGTGTAATGCTGAATGTAGAAATTAACGTTTCCATTGTTTTCAATGCTAATTTTACAAGACCAGTAAGCCTGCAAGAGAATGACTAGCAAGGCTACTCTCTTCATTAAAGAAGGAAGCTGGGTGTGGTGGCTCACAACTCTCATTCTGGCTCTTTGGGAGGCCAAAGCGGGAGAATCACTTGAAGCCAGGAGTTTGAAACTAGCCTGGGCAATGCAGCAAAACCCCATTTCTACAGAAAAATTTGAAAAATCAGCCAGATATGGTGGTGTGCACCTGTAGTCCCAGCTACTCAGGAGCTCTGAGCCCAGGAGGTCGAGAGTGCAGTGAGCCATGATTGCACCACTGCACTGCAGCCTGGAAGACTAATAAAGTCAGAGACCACAGGCGCCCTGAGCATACATTGCTCTTGGTGGATAAGTGAGTACACACGACTCACACTGTTTACTTTCCTATTTTCTTTTCTTTCCTTGAATTCTTCTAATATTTGTATTTTTATAGCATTGTATCCATACACACAAAAAAGATATAGATGGTGTGATAGCCTGCATACTGCCCCACAGGCACATAAATCATCTGACTCAAAGAAATGAAAATATGGACATGATGATTCCTCAGTGAGCACAATGTGATGTATCCTCCCTGCAGCTGCTGTCAATGACACCGCCAGGCTCGGCTCCAGCTCCCAGGGTGCCTCCATACCCTGCTTGAGACCCAGTTTCTGACTTAAACTCAAACGGTGCTTCTATCTAGATCTGCGTGTTTCTATCATTTCCGTTTGGTTTCCATGTACATAGAATTCATTTTTTTCATAAGTTAGACATATTTTATTTTTCCTAGAAGCAAATAAAAATTCAGATGAAATCCTCTTTCTCCACTTTCTTCTTTGAATACTTCTTCCTTCCCTCATGCCACTCCTCCCTCCCCCTTCCTCTGCTTCCCCCCAGCCCCACACATCACGAAATACTGTGCTTGTTGATATATCGTATTTGATTATGTTCGGAGAGCAAAGGAGTATAACACATTGTTCCATTCCCTGGGAAGCTTACTTAGCTAAATAACATTATAAAATTTAAGTGCTCTGATCCTCAGAGAGATGAGAGGGAGAAATTAGTAAGGCCTAGGTTAGCAAGGAGAGGCTTCATTTAATAAATATTTAATGATGATTTACTGTGTGTAATTTATTTGCATGTTGACTGCTCTGCCTCCCAGCTCCTCACCCTTCTACTGTAAGCTTTTCCTGCACGAGTATTGTATTTGTTTTGTTCAAAATTGTATACTGTCTACCTGTGATACTCAAAGTGGGCATTGGAAAGTATTGTTGAATGAATGCATGTAAGAATGGCAATTGGAGAATTCTAGGTTGTGCTTCTTTGTTTCAAGGAGATGGTACTTCAGTAGGGAAGCATCACATGAAGAATGTGATGGATGTGCTTTCAGGGAGGGAAAGGATGCTTTAAGTTGGGTTCACTCATTGCTGGTTCCTATTTTTTCTGGTTTAAGAAAGGATGAATTCACTCAGCATTGAAATCAAGTAGAAGGTAATTTACTACTTACTCATTTATGTGTTTGCATGCCAGCAG
Source organism: Cebus imitator (assembly GCF_001604975.1). Taxonomy (NCBI): domain Eukaryota; kingdom Metazoa; phylum Chordata; class Mammalia; order Primates; family Cebidae; genus Cebus; species Cebus imitator. Next base: position 736,023 of record NW_016107473.1, read on the forward strand.
CCAGCTGTTTCCTGGATCATATTTTATTACAATTTTTATTTATAGTATATCTTTACAAGAAAAACATCCGATGCAGCCGGGCTTAGCAGTTGGTGTGTAATAATGTGTATTTTAAAGCTACATAGAAGACACTTTTTGCAAGTTTCCTTAGAACAGTGAGAGTATCAAATCCCTTTCCCCCCATTGTTAAAGCTGTGAAGGATTTCTCCTGAGAAGTATGGCTTTGGTACAATGGACAGTGGATTAGACTTGAGGTTAGGGATCATGTGTCTGAATCTTCACCCTATCACATCTTAGCAGTGTGGACTTGGTAAATTAATTAACCTGGGGGTGGCTCAGTTAATAGTTGCCTCACAAGGTGAGAAGGTATGAGAGTTAAAGGAAAAAAGGATGTCGAGTACTAAAAACATATAGTTTTCTTTTTTCATCTTTCCAGTATAACAAATTTTTGTTCTGGGAGTCTGTTATAACAACTGAGGAAATAATTTAAATTACTTTGTCTATGTTAATTCTGAATTTTACCTTCATTTTAAGCACTTTGTAGGAATGTCCATATCATATACCTAGTCCATTTTATTTTGTGATTTCCCCAAAACACCAGAATGCAATGCCAGCTCTCAACATGTTGTTCTATCTTTTTACAGGAATTAGAACTCCCGTGGATTATAAATACATGGATTGCACAGAGCATTTTCATGGTACATAATGGGAGTGAATTGTCATTCAAACTTATTTCAGTTCAAAAAAGAACAAATGTTACAAAAGAATCAGGTTAATAGCTACACCTTTTGAAATCCTTCTTCATGGCATTCATTTTAAATCCTTTCAGAGAAGCTCATGGAAATGTGCGGTCATGTCTGTAGATGGCATCCTTGTACCGATGAAATAAAATGATAATTAAGTATGCGAGATCGTTCCCAGAACTGTCAACCTGTTTAGTGTTAAGTGCCTGCTTAAGAATCCATGATACCAGGTTTTGGAATTGGGAAATAATGCATGGGAAGTCGATATGCATTTTTGGGAAAAAAGTAGATCAAAAACAAACTGATGGGTTCTATAATAGTTGTGTGTGTGTGTGTGTGTGTGTGTGTGTGTGTGTGTGTGTGTTAAAGTGTCTTACAGGAGAAAAGTTGAAAATAGGTCAAGATGAAAGGCTTCACTTTTATTTTCTGGAAGCATTTAATTAAACCATGGAGGACCACAAGTAATAAGACTGGGGACTGGTCAATGTCAGCCCTAAGCCACCCCAAAGTAAAATTCTGCAATCTTCCCCATTCCGTCAACATACCTTATGTGATACAGAACTTTTTATACATGTTTTTCATTTCTTTATGATTAGTTTTTTCCTGGTTTATGTATTCTGTTCACATATTTTTTCTTCCTTTTTTTTTTCTTAAAAGAAAAAAAAAACTATAATTGGATTTTTGTGTTGCTAATCCTGGCCAAGGTACTAATATTTTATTGTTGTGGCTGGGTGCAGTGGTTCACACCTGTAAACCCAGCACTTTGGGAGGCTGAGGTGAGTGGATCGCCTGAAGTCAGGAGTTTGAGACCAGCCTGGCCAGCATAGTGAAACCCTGTCTCTACTAAAAAATATAAAAATTAGCTGGGCATGATGGTGGGCACCTGTAATCCCAGTAGCTCAGGAGGCTGAGGCAGGAGAATTGCTTGAACCCAGGAGATGGAGGTTGCAGTGAGCCAACACAGTGCCACTGCACTCCAGCCTGGGTGACAGAATGAGACTCTGTCTCAAGGAAAAAAAAAAAAAAATCAAAACTAACGAGAAAAACAACTATCATAACCATAATTGAATTTTTGTGTTTCTAATCCTGGTCAGGGTGCTAATACTTTATTGTTGTATATATGTTTGTAGTTTATGAAACATTAAGGAACATTTTACCTAAAAGGGTGTTTTAATAGTCTGATTATTGGAATAAGTTATTGGGATATATTGTGCACTCTTGTCCTGGAAACTTGCATGTAGGGAACAGCTTTGACCACTGCGTATGATCCATGACATGTGTAAGTTGTTTTTTCTAAGTGGCAGTTGGTACAAAGAGATTTGAAAACAAGCACCCATATTTTTTCCTCCTAAGAACTGTAATTTCTGGCTGGGCGTGGTGGCTTATGTCTGTAATCCTAGCACTTTGGGAGGCCGAAGTGGGTGGATCACCTGAGGTCAGGAGTTCAAGACCAGCCTGGCCATCATGGAGAAACCCCATATTTTTTATAAATTTCTTTTATTTTATTTTTTAAATTTAAGATTAAAAAAATTATTTAAAAAAAAATAAGAACTGTGATTTCTTTGTTTATTTTTTCTTTGCCAGAATGTCTAGCAGCCTGTATATCACAACTGCTGGGCTATATCCACTTTTACCAGACTGGTAGAAATATTTCATCAGCCTTCACTGATAGCAAATACCATCTCACTTTTTATCACTATTTATTATGAACAATGAGAATAATTGGTATATATAACTGATGTTATTTAAAAGACTCTATATTCTGTAAACCTGAGCATACCTACAATTAAGTAAATGCTCCAGTTCTAACATTATTTAAATTTAGCTTCGTGTAGAGAAATCATGTTTATTTGCATAGTTTTCTTTTGGTATTCAATGGAGAAAAATATGATACAGGAAAATAATGAAATTCTGGGTCTCATTAGACTGGTGGATATAGCCATGGTAAGATTGAGCATTGATTAAAAGGCATTTTAACACCAGCAAGTACTAAGTTCTATGCTAGACCCTGCAGAAACAAAAACTGAGAAATATGTAGTCCCAGCCCTTAAAGGTCAATAACTCAGTGCAGGGGGCAGTAACATGTAAAACCATGATAAGAAAAAGCCAGCATTATAAGATATATAAATCAGGGTGTTTTAGAGACAAAGAGCATACAGCTAAGTTTACTTGAATGAGTTGGAACTGAGTTTACTTCATGTGTTGGAACTGAGTCTTGAAAAGATAGCCATTGGAAGATTGTTTAATTTACATTTTTTTTCAATGGCTAAATATGACACATAGTATAAAACGTGTATGTGCCATTTGATGAATGCATATAAAGTTAACATTATGTAAACATCATCAAGTTAGAAGACAGTGTAATGAAACATTCCTATCTAGAAACATGGGCATATTGCCAGATTGCAAACCCCCGTTTCCTCTCAGATGTAACCAGCATCCTGACTTAACTAAGAATCATTTGTTTTCATTAAAAAAATTAATATACTTCCTTTTTTTTTTTTTTTTTTTATCCAAAAGGTAATATATAGCTTATTTTCTCCTCTTGTCAGAGTCAACAGAACTTCTTCAATTTTCCTCATAGAAACTATTTACTTTTTTTTGAGACAAAGTTTTGCACTGTCGCCTGGGCTTGAGTGCACTGGCGCGATCTCAGCTCACTGCAACTTCTGCCTCCCAGAGTCAAGCCATTCTCCTGCCTCAGCCTCTCGCGTAGCTGGGATTACAGGCGCCCACCACCATGTCCAGCTAATTTTTTGTATTTTTAGTAGAGACAGGGTTTCACCATGTTGGTCAGGCTAGCCTTGAACTCCTGACCATGAGATTCTCCTGCCTTGGCCTAACAAAGAGCTGGGTTTACAGGCGTGAGCCACCGCTCATGGCCATGTGCTTTCGTAAATAGCAGAGTTTTGCCCAGGTTTGAACAGGTGTCATAATATGGATTATTTTGTGTCTGGCATCTACTGCTCATATTTTGTTTGTAAAATCCATATATATTATTGCATACAGTTGTGGTTGATTCATTTTAATTGCTGAATATTTTATGAATATAACACAATTTATTGAGCTATTCTGTTGCTGATGGATATTTGAGTGTTTTCACTTTGGGGCTATTCAGAATAATATTACGGAGAGTTGCCTGTATATAATTATGTTTCTCTGCAATGCCTACTGAGGAGAGAAATTGCTGGATTATACGTTTTACATACTCTCAGGTTTACTAGATAATGTCACACTGCTGTTTGATTTTGTTGTGCTAACTTACACTCTCATGATATGAGATGACGTCTCCACATCCTCAGCAATACATAGTATTGTCAGACTGTCAGTTTTTTAACCACTCAGTGAGTTTGTAATTATATTTTACTCGAGGATATTCTTGAGCTTTGTTCTTCGAGAATGTACTTCCATATAAATTTTTAAATTATGTTGTCAAATTATATGAAATTTGTTATGGTTTTGGGTGGGATAACATTCCATTCATATTGTTGTAATGTTTCAACTTTTAAACAATGAACAAAGTATGTAGCTTCATTAGTTAACTGCCTTTAATGCTTCTCAATAATATTTTATAATTTTTCTTGGAGATATCTCACATTTCTGTTTATAGTTATTCCCAGAATATCTAAATTGATATTCACTGATGCTATTGTAATTTATTGAAACTTTGTTTTCTTAGTGTTGTTTTTAGGAATGCAATTTAATATGTATGTCAAGTTTATATCCAGCAACCTTGTTAAACAACTTAACTATCACAAGAATAGCACAAGGAAAAAAACTATTCCCATGCTTCAGTTACCTCCCACCTGGTCTCTGCCACAACACCTGAGGATTATGGGAGCTATAATTCAAGATGAAATTTGGATAGGGATATAGCCAAACCATATTATTCTGCCCCAGCACCTCACAAATCTCATGTCTTCACATTTTCAAACCAAGTATGCCATACTAACATAACAGTCTCCCAAAGTCTTAACTCATTTCAGTATTATCCAGAAGTCTACAATCCAAAGTCTCATCTGTGACAAGGCAATTCCTTTCTGCCTATGAGCCTGTAGAATTGAAAGCAAGTTACTTATTTTCTATGTACAATACAAGTACGAGATTTGGTAAATACAGCCTTTCTGGGAGAAATTGTCCAAAACAAAGGGGTTACGGGTCCCATGCAAGTCTCAAATCCAGCAAGGCAGTCAAATCTTAACGTTCTAAAATCATCTCCTTTTACTCCGTATCTCACATCCAGGGCACACTGATGCAGGCAGTAGGCTCCCACAGCCTTGGGCAGCTTTGTCCCTGTGGCTTTAACAGGGTATATCCCCCACTCCTGGCTTCTTTCAAGGGCTGGCATTAAGTGTCTGTGACTTTTCCAGGTGCACAGGGCAAGCTATTCAGGTGGATCTACCATTTTGGGGTCTGGAGGATGGTGGCTGTCTTCTCACAGCTCCACTAGGCAGTGCACAAGTGGGGACTCTGGGGGAGGGGAATCCCACCTCACATTTCTAATCTGTACTGACCTAGCAGAGGTTCTCTGTGAAGGCTCTGCGCCTTCAGCAAACTTCTGCCTGGACATTCAGGCATTTTCATACATCATCTGAAATCTAGACAGAGGTTCCCAAACCTCAATTCTTGATTTCTATGCAGCTGCAAGACCAAAATCATGTGAAAGCTGACATGGCTTGAGGCTTGGATTCTCTGAATCCACAGCCTTAGCTGCACCTTGGCCCATTTTAGCCACAGCTAGAGTGGCTGGAATGCAGGGCACCAAGTCCCTAGGTTGCACACAGCAGGAAAGTCCAGGGCCCAGCCCATGAAACCATTTTCTTCCTTGTAGGCCTCTGCCTGTGATGGGAGGGACTGCCATGCAGGTCTCTGACATGCCCTAGAGACATTCTCCTCATTGTCTTGGTGATTAACATTGGGCTCATCGTTACTTATGCAAATTTCTGCAGCAGGCTTGAATTCTCCTCAGAAAATGGATTTTTCTTTTATATCACATTGTTGGGATGCAAATTTTCTGAGCTTTTATGTTCTACTTTCCTTTTAAATGTAAATTCTTATACCAAATCAACTCTTTGTGAATGCATAAAACTGAATGCTGTTAAGAACATCTAAGTCACCTCTTATATGCTTGGCTGCTTAGAAATTTCTTCTGCAAGATACCCTAACTCATTTCTCTTAAGTTCAAAGTTCCACAGATCTCTAGGGCAGAGGCAAAATGCTGCCAGTTTTTTTTGTTTTGTTTTGTTTTGTTTTGCATAGCAAGTATCACCTTAGCTACAGTTCCCAAGTTCCTCATCTCCGTCTGACACTACCTCAGCCTGGACTTTATTGTCTGTATCACTATCAGCATTTTGGTAAAAACCATTCAGTAAGTCTCTAGGAAGTTTAAAACTTTCCCACATCTTCCTGTCTTCTTCTGAGCCCTTCAAAGTATTCTATCCTCTGCCTGTTACCCAGTTCCACAGTTGCTACTACATTTTCAAGTATCTTAAGAGTAGTACCCTACTCTGCTGGTACCAATTTACTGTATTAGTCCATTTTTATGCTGCTGTGGAGAAATTCCTGAGACTGGGTAATCTATAAAGAAAAAGAGGTCCACATGGCAGGGGAGGTCTCACAGTCATGGTAGAAGGCAAAGGAGGAACAGAGGCATGTCTTACATGGTGACAGGCAAGAGAACTTGTGCAGGGGAGCTGCCCTTTATAAAAACCATCAAATCTTGTGAGACTTATTCACTATCATGAAAATAGCACAGGAAAATTTGCTCCTGTGCTGTTCTTGTGATTGTGCATAAGTTTCCTCCCATGAAATGTGGGGATTATGGGAGCTACAATTCAAGATCAGATCTGGATCCGGGCACAGAATTAAGCCATATAACATGAGAAAAGGAAAACTTTGCTGTTGAAGGAGGATGAATATGATAATCACAGGTACCTCAAAACTAGTATATTCCTACAATCTACCAATATCACCTAATTTGAACTCTAAGTCTAGGTAGCTCTCTCTTCCTCTTTATAAAGTTTTAGAAATTTCATGTTAGACACATGTATTAAATTATTATTCTCCTCTGCCTTTGAATTTTTCTTAGTTTCATTAGTGATTATAAGCATCTCAAAATCATTTTTATACCCAAATAGTGTCTTAAATATTTGCATTCTGACATACACTAAAACAATGTAGAGATGGAGTCAGTGTCACTACAGGATGATGGAATAAGACTAAGAAGGAAAAGTTTGAACCAACAAACTATGTATTAATAATAAAGGAAATAGCATTTAACATGTTTAAAATGGCCGAACTATGAAAAAGTGGGAGTTAAGATAATGTATTCTACTGCTCAGTTTTGTCAGTGTATGTTGTTGAAAGCTTTATGTGTTATGCCACTGTCCCCCAAACTGCCAACACATGGAAAAGATGTGTAAAATGGAGATCCCATAGATTTAGATGTTCATTCACCACAATCTGTGCCTGATTACAAAAATATTTTTAACAAAATATGTCTTTTTTTGGTTGTTTGATGCTTCACCAACATGAACTATGGATCACTAAAAATTACCAAAGAGTATGTGAAATTAAATTAATGCTCCCACTTCAACTTTGTCAAAGAAATATTAAGTAATATCCTAGCTTCCCCTTAGATCTTTGAGGCAGAGCTGAGAAAAGAACTAGTTTCTTCTCACTCCTGATGCAGGATTTACCTTCTTCACATCTCCTTTACTTTCTTTAACCTGAAATGGATATTTCATTTTTATTCTTAATCTTTTATTAATCTCTTAAAATCATGACCCAAACTATCATAAATTGCACAAAACCAATTTTTGCTGTAAAAGAGTGAGTGCTTTTGAGTAAGATCCAATGAAATAATCATTCTTTGTCTATTATATGTAACTCTATCTCCACCCCTTATTTGATTGCTGTTTCATTTTTGCTTAATAAGTTCTTCCAATATGTCCATAACTAAGGTTTATAATCTTATATGTAATATACGACATTTATAATTCTATTTCTAAGACCATTTTCCTAATGGCTGAACCACTTTGAAATATCAATATGGTTAGTGTTGTGCATTTTGCAAAGTTTTCTAATGAAGACCATTCTCCAGGACTGTCTGAAATCGTGTGCCAGTACAGAATGCATTAGCTAGGTAAAACAGTAAGTGGCCACATATTATTTAATAAAACAAATGCAGTTAAAGTCTTCAGGGAAAGAATAAGATTGTATAAGTATTTCATTCCTCTCAATGAGCAAGACAGTATAATATGTGATTATGTGCCATTTGAAAGATTTTTGAGCATCATAAAACTAAATTTTGGAATCAATTCAACAAAAATGACATAAATGGATGAAGAGAAGGACAGAAAGATGAGATTATAATTGGATTATAATGGCATGAAATTTTGAAGGAAGAAAATTAGGAACCAAATTAAGGAGAGTAGAAGGAGAGAGACTGAGGAAACAAAGTCTAGAGAGCGTTTAAACCCCAGACAGTGTTTTAGTAAGAAGAGTTTTAAATGGCTCAGTATTCACTGTAGATTCATAGTAATCCAATTTTGCAGCATGGCAAAGTGAAATGTGTTAGGCAGATTAAAGGTCCAATACTGGCTGAGATACTTAATGATTTTATGAATTTGGATAAGTTACTGTGTATTTTTCAGCTTTAGTATCTTCATCTGTAAAAAATATATAGGAGTTATTTTCTTTACAGGATATGTGAAAGTAAAATAGAATCACATATTCAAAAATGCCTATCTCAGTATTTGGCTCATAGCATACCTCCAATAAATGTTTCTTTATGCCTTTCTTACTTCATATTATTGGGATTGTTTTTCTAGCTATGATAGATCATGTCTGGCATAGTATATTACAGGACAATTTCTTTTCCAAGAACTTTAAATCCTTAGTATATTTGAATAAAACTTTATTAGTTATTATAAAATCTAATCTCTATTGAACAATTTTTATGTACATCAGATATTCTGCATGAAATATCACATTTAATTCTCACTGCAATTTTATATGTTATTTCTATCATCCTCTTTCATAGATTTGATCATTCATATAAAGTATAAATGGTTATCCAGAAATTAAAACTAAGTTTGTCTCACTCTGAAGCCTATGATCTTAACCATGAAATTACACTGTTTAATTGATGTTCATCAATGTTGCTAATGTTTACAGATTTAATATATATTTTTTTTTCCAGAGAGAGAGAGAGAGAGAGAGAGAAAATGGCAGGGGAGAGAGAGAGCTAGAAAGAAAAAGAGAGAGAGTGGGAAAGAACATAGAGGATATCAAAAGAGTATGATATGACTATAATTGATTTTTATTCTGTGCCTAACTTTTTGAACTTACCCAAGCAGCAATATCTCTCAGCCTTACTTTTTGCAATGTAAAATTGGATAAATATGCTTATCCCCAATGTTATTTTTAGGAATAAATGAAATTATACGTTTGTGTGTGGTGTCTAAGCACATGTTTATGTGTAGTGTATAGCATTGCCCTATTCTTGGCAGAGAAAGAAAACGAGCTGTCCATTTTTATAGATTGAAAATATTTGAATCATAATGCCATATGATGGCTGAAATAAAACGTGAACCACTTCACTCCAATTCCAGTAACAGCAGCAGAGTTGGAGCTAAAAATTATAAACTCTGGGGAAAATATAAAAACAGCTATTTGAAGGCACAGAAAATGGCCAAAAGAAAGAAGAAACTGGAAGGGATTTGATCCCTGAAGAAAAGAACTATACTGGGTGAGGTTCATGTTCATGTGGCTTTTTGTCAGAGGGTACTCGTGACTCACGTGGCAACAGTTCACCAGAACTGAAGCCGAGAGCCACAGACTTCCTGGCTTGAGGAGTCAGATGATGAAGTTTGAGTCCACAAGACTGTCTTGGAAGTGAAAGAGGAATTTAATAAAGGAGGGAGCAACAAAGGGAAGAAGCCTCAAATCTGCATATATAAACTATTCTCAAATCTTTGGCTCATTCCTCATTACATGAGGGAGCCTCCAAACATTCTGAAACAACATAACAACTTTTTTAGCCAAAAGAACCCAATAGTAAGTTTAACGGCTGTCCACCCCAAGCAAGACAGATTGTGAAGTCAGTCCAGGCAAGTTAACTAAAATAACATTCTTTAGAGGAAGCTGACAGAATCCAGAGTTTAATACATGTCCACAAACTTCAGTTGAAAATACTAAAAAAAATACATGCAAGATAATGTGAGAAACAGGACCAAGAGTAAAATTAAAAGGCAATTAATAGCAAATAAATCATAAACTTGACACATCTATATGTTGCAGTTAGTAGATAAAGACTTTAAAGCAGTCACATTAAATATGTTCAGGAAATTAAAGGTAAATATGTTTACATTGGAAGAACTGATATGGAATATCAGTATCTTTATCAATCTAAATATCTATCAAACATCTATCAAGAGTATCAAATGGAAATTTGAAATACAGTTTCTATTGGATGCATATTGCTTTTATAACATAATAAAATCATAAGTTGAGAAATCATAAGCTGGGGAGCATATTTATTATTAAGAGGACCATTCTCCCCTAAATTAATGTGTTTTCAGTGAAATACCAAAGTCTCTATAGGCTGTTTTATATTAAATGACAAAATATTTAAAATATCTGTATGGACATGTAGAAGACAGAATAAGCAAAATAATCTTGCAAATGATGCCATAATTGGAGCATTTACACTATTCAACATCAAAATTTAAATTAAACCCAGAGTATTCAGTAGTGTATGGAACAGACATGAGAATAGACAAATCGATCACTAAAGCAAAAGAGTAAGTTCAATTAACTTTTAGCAAAGTTGCCAAACCAAATTAATTGAGGAAAGCATTTTAAATAAATGATTTTTAAAAACCATTTAATTGAATGCATGTTTTTGTGTGTATATATGTGCATGTCACACCATACACACCAATCAATTCATGATGGATAATAGACTTAAGAGAACATAAATACAAAATCTAAGAGTGGAATGATGGTTACCAGAGGCAGAAAAGGAGAGTTGGGAAGGGGGACGTAGAGCGGAGCTGTTCAATGGGTAGGAAAATGTAGTTAGATAGACAAAGTAGGATCTGGTGTTTGGTAGCATAGTAGGGTGAATATAAGTAACAATAATTCTATATTTCAAAATAACTAAAATAGTGGAATTGGAATATTTCTAACACAAATAAATGATTAATTCTTGTGGTGACAGGTATTCCAATTACCCTGATATAATCATTACACATTATGTGCTTATACCAACATATCAGTTGTATCCTATAAATATCTACAACTATTATGTATCAATAGAAATTATTTAAAAATGTATGAAACCTAAAAGCTTTTAAAAGAACACAAAAATATATCTTCTTGACCTATAGTGCAGTAATGAATAATCAAAGCATTAAAAATACTGTAAAAACTGCATACAAATGCAAAGTATTCTCATGATAAGACACTTACAATATGAACACAGGTACAAATTAGAATAAATATGCATAAAATCTATATTGGGCAAAGGCTGGTCTAGAATATATAAAGAGTTCCTATAATTTAATTAGTAAAAAACAAACAAATAGAAGAACAAAGGACATGAATAGACACTTAGCTCATCAAGGAGGACATATGAAATGGCAATTAGCACATGCAGATTGCTCAGTTATTAGTCATCGTGGAAATGTAAATCAAGACCATAGCTCTGTTATTAGTTATCACAGAAATGTAAACCAAGACCATAATAAGATACCATACCACACAAATTAAATTGGCTGAAATTAGACTTAATAAACTGATTCTTCTTGAGCATATAGAATAACTCCTATAGTGATTGAAGTTTAGAATGATATAATCACTTTGGAATGTGTCTTTAACACTTTCTCATAGTTAAACACCCCTTACTCATTAACTTGGCAATATGTCACTGGATATTTACCCAAGAGAAACTAAAATATATCCATATAAAGACTTGTTTATATGTACTCACAGAATCATTATTCAAAATGTCCAGCGTGGTAAAATGGAAGTATCTATCAACAGCAGAAAAGATAACCAAACTTTGATGTATTTACACAATGAATTCTGAATATAATATAAAGAAACAAACTAGTGATACATGCAACAACATGGCTGAATAGCAAAAGCATTATGCTGAGTGAAATAAGCAAACATATGATTCCATTTATATGATGTGCTTAATATAGAAATCTAATGTTGCACAAATCAGAACATTGGTGCTTTGTGCAGAGTGGAAAGATAACTTTCTTAGATTACCTTAATATTTCTTATCATTATAGATTATGGGAGTGTACATTTGCAAAAACCCATTGAATGGTATGTTTAAGATTTGTGCATTTCATTTTGTGTCACTACTCACACTCACTCTTCATATACAGTTATTTTGTGTGTGTGTGTGTATATATATATATATATATATGTATGTATATACACACACGTATACATATATATATGTGTGTATATATATATATATGTGTGTGTGTGTGTATATATATATATATATATATATATATATATATATATACATTGGACTCCAATGTTCAAGGGCAAGAAGCATCTAGCATGGGAGAAAGATACAGGCTGGGAGGCTAGGCCAATCTCTCCTTTTCATATTTTTCTGTCTGCTTTATATTTTCTGGAAGCTGATTATATTGTGCCCATCAGATTAAGGATGGATCTGCCTTCCCAACCCACTGAGTCAAATGTTACTTTTTTTTGGCACAACCCACACAGACACACCCAGTATTAATACTGTGTATCCCTCAGTCCAATCAAGTTGACACTCTGTATTAACCATCACACTTGGAAAAAATTATATTAGTATCTAAAGTCTCCACAATTTTTGCAAATTTTCTATGAATTTGAAATTACATTGAAATACATAGGTAAAAATGCACACCTAACTTTTTCCATTACTAATTATATGGTGTTGGTTCTGGAGAACCATGACAAATACTTTATTAATCCTAAAATTTTGAATAAAGAAAGCCAGTTTATGTTCTTAGAAAACTAAAAATATATTAATTAAGGAAAATTTAGCTAAATCCATTATAACAGAGGAAAACAGAGTGATTATAAATCTTTTAGATTTAGAACTTTACAGTTCTTTAAACACACCATTTACTAATGTCTTGACCTGCCGTGGTTACACTGCTTTGTAGTTTATTTAAAGATAAAAATACACACATTTAAAGTGATGGTATGGGGGAATGATCACAGAAGAAAATACTGAGCACTAAGAATAAATTTAAATATTGTGTGTTACTATATACTCAGAAAAATTTTGACAATAAGTTCTCTAAGTGTTGTAATTAGAAATTATTGAATAGTGATATTATATAGGAGGTTGATATCATAAATATTGTCATTAATTATTTTTCAGAAATTCACTACTTTTTAATATTTTTGACCTCTATTCTTTTCCATTTAAACTTTTCAGTTTTCATTTCCTGATGTTTTATATTAAACTTATAAACACTTTCTTCATCTGCAGTACAGCAAATTTTCTTGCTTTATTTCAGAGATGGGGAAACATTTAGATTTGGTGCCACTGTTGGTTACCTCTGCCCATATATATTTAAAAAAATATATATTCTACTTAAAATATAGCACTTCATATTACTATTAATATTTCAGTTATGAATACATATAATCTGATATATAGATTAACTCTTTCGATATAACTATATTTATAAAAGCATGGGTGCTCATTAATCATGAATCTATTTTATAAGATAAATGTGTATTCAATCTTAAGGTAAATTTCAATGCACTTTTAAATATCATCTGACATATATTTTGAGGTTCATTTTATGTTTAAGAAAATACCATTTCTGTTCACATTTGCCATCAAATTTACACTCACATCCTTCAGAATCCTTAATTTTTGCTGACTGGGACAAACTCAGACTCAAAATATTTTATTTACTACTTTAAATATATTTAAATGTTTTAAAAATATTTTAAAAAATCTTTAAAAGTATTATTATGCTCAAATAAGAAAACTGTTCACATTCTGTATGGCAGTTAAATTGTTTGGTTTCCTATAATAATTTGGAAATTATTTGCCAAACTGTTTTTACCAAATTGAATAATTTGGAGGTTTTGAATAATCAGAGGTTTTTGAAAATACTTATGTCAGAAATTAAAACTAAGATATATGATAATTTAACATTTCAATATATATAATTTCTATATTGAGTCAAATTTATATTTAAATATGTAAGAGAAATATACATATAGCTCTCTTACTCTGAAGGCAAATTAAAATTTTCTAAATTTTTTGTGCCAATAACGTTCTGAGAAATCAAATGAGTATCTAAATTACTATTAGGAACCCCTATTTTTAATTTTCTTTTATTAAAATTTTTAAAGATCTGTTTTCAAAGGACCTTGTCAAGATCTGATTGTACAGGAAATCAAAATTAACCAAAAACTTTTTGATCTGATTGCTTTCATCTGTGAAACTCAATTATGGTTCTATTATTGGAAATCAGAGAAGTTATTCGCTGAATGACAATATGGATCAAGATCACCTTTATGCTTGTTAGAGATGATACTCATCCAGAGACCTTTAGCTTAATGACCCAGCTTCTTGTGCGTAAGTTACAGTCTGAGACTGCTGCAGGAACGTAAGAAGCTTCATTAGTCTTTTAGGCCACAGGGAAAACATTAAATTAACAAAAAAGGTAAGAAAAGAACAAAATATCATGTCAACCACAAAGAGGCTGTAGTCTTTTGCATTTCTAGTACCTTAGCTATGAAATACCATGTGGAGTTGTGTATTGATAAATTTTGTGTAACTTCTGTCATTTAAGTTTTCAGTGTGTCTAAATCTGTTACATAGTATTTCATAGTCATAACTTTTTTGAAGTTAGAAAATTACTATGTCATGCTCATATTCTGAGCTTGAATTGCCTTCACTGTGAAATGGAAGCTGGCTCTAACATGGCTGAGGAGGAATCCCAGGATTGGAAGTCTGAATCTCAAGAGAGAAATGAGAGATAAAGCCATGAATTTGGATGTCATGGTTATTGGTAAAAAATGACATGGTGGGGGTCATCCAGGGAGCGCTTTTAGAATCAGAATTCCAGAAGGCTGAAGATGAGACCTTTGAATCACTGAAGCAGAGCAGCAGATGTTGTAGATGAAAATGGAGAGAGCAACATTCTGAATGGATAGAGTGCATTTAACAGTAAAGTGACAAATGGGGCAGATGGCCCAATCATCAGGCATATTTAAGAGGTGACTATTGTTGCGGCAATTAGATCAGTGGATATTTCAAAGAAAAAACATTTCAGTGATAAACTATGGATGAAACGGAAAGTTTGGGTATTAATGGCAATAGAAAACATGGTAGACAGACACTGTCCCAAGTTTTCTCAAAGCCCGCTGCCATCCCAGCTGCCCTGGGTGCTCCACGGAACTCAGTGATGTCCCCAGGATCCACTAACTAAAAGGACACACTTAGCTCAATAGGTGCTTCAGGCTCTTAGGCTCTTGTACACATGGTGCCACACTGATTGTTCAATAATTTTCATAGCACCCCTACAGGGCAACACAAGGTTAAAGGAAGTAATGTGTTTTGTTTCGTTTCTTGATCTTGTTTTTAAGAGGAGAAAGATTATACATGTTTACAGAGTGAAAGGAAGAGCTGGGCAGAGATGTAAATGTTAAAATCACGGAGGATGGGGATGGGAAAACACAAAGGATACACAGAAGTAGACAAGAGCTTTGAGTGGGAGGAGAGAGCCTGGCACGGATAAAAAGATTGGAAATGAATATGGACAACTTTGTACATTGGTTGGTAGGAAGGTGATGAATTCCTTTGCTAGGGCTTTGATATTTTCTCGTAATTAGGAGGCACTGTCATCGCTATGCAAGAGACAGCAGTGAGCCAGGGAGTTCAGGGAGAATGGTAAACATCTTCCATAAGGAATGTGAGACCTTGTTCTTTCTACTTCTATTACAGAGTAGAGTTTAAGCTAGGAATAAAATACTAGTGTATGTTTCATTTACCTAGTTTTATAAAATGTATCTCAAGAGCACTCGTAATAACATTATGAAATATAGCCCTGAACCCGGTTTCCCGTGTTCCCACATACATATATACCCATAATAAGGTTTTCGTTAAAGATAGCGTTTATTAAAATATGATTACTCTATGTGCTACACACATTAAACTCCATATTCTCCCTCATCAACATGTAGTAGTCATTCCAGTGAGCTAATGTGTAAATATCTAACTCACATTGTTTTGGTAATTTCATAAAATTCAATAATATGCTTTTGCTAAGTTGATATCTAACTCACATGTTTCAGTAATTTCATAATATTCAATAATATGCTTTTGCTAAGTTTATTCTGTAGTTTCCATGTTTAGGATCACTTATTTATTTATTTAGTCCCACATTACAATGCATAGCAAAGAACAGCATCTCCCTCTATAAACATATTGGGATTTCACATAAGGATTGCTCAGATTTTTAAATTTATGTTCGTATTTCCTGGAATTTCAAAAAGATAATAGACATTTTCCAAAGAGTTCTAGTAATTTAGACCCTTAATGACAATCCATGAAAACTCATATCTCTGCATCTGTTTCAGCACTGAACACTATTGCCTTCATTACCTTCCAGTTACTTTGGAGTAGGGGGTAGAAATACAGGGTTAGTACTCTCTTTGATCACACGTAATTCATAGGTGATTAATGTTATATTTTTAAAAATGTAATATTTACATGTAATATTAAAAAATATATTAGCAAATTTTTTGTTTGTTTGTTTTGAGACAGAGTCTCACTCTGTCGCCTAGGCAGGAGGGCAATGGCGCCATCTTGGCTCACTGAAACGTCTGCCTCCTGGATTCAAGAGGTTCTCCTGCCTTAGTCTCCTGAATAGCTGGGATTACAGGCACACACCACCACATCTGGCTAAGTTTTGTATTTTTAGTAGAGATGGGATTTCATCATGTTAATCAGGCTGGTCTTAAACTGATGACTTTGTGATGCACTCACCTCAGTCTCCCAAAGTGCTGAGATTATAAGCGTGAGCCACTGTGCCTGGTACAAATTGTTAAAAAGCGTTTCCTGACTACAGAGAAAACAAGCTGGTTCAAACAATCCTTCATCCTGCAATTCTTTGGGAGGACAATCTGGTTTTTCTGTTTAGGAACGCTTGCATACCCATTATCCTACTGTGTTGGCCTGGGGCTGAAATAAGCACTTTAAAAATGTGTGAAGACATGATTATTTGAATTAATATGAATTATAAGTCATCAGAAGAAGGGCAACAATGATTTTCTTTTCCAAATTGTGTCATTCAGTCTCATCAGGAAGGTGTCAGAATTTACTAATACAAAGTTCACACACAATTCCATGATAATGCTGTTAGAGATCATGACAACTAAGGCCTTTATCATGGTCTGGAACCTGCTTTTTATAATTACTCTTCTGAATTGCTCTCTCCTTATGCACTAGCAATGATGAATTACTCACGATTCCTAAGATCTGCATGTACATTCCTTTTTATAATAGTTCAAACTATTTGATTGAATTAGATTTTCTTTCCCCCATCCCTGCCTGTAAAAGTTCTATTTAACTAACAGGGTCCAGCTTAATGGCAACTCTTTACTGAAGTACTTAAACATTTTTTAAAAATGTCTACTGTTTTCAGTGGGATTTTTATTTATTTATTTTTTATCATCACCGTACTTATACGTTTGTCTCTCCTACTAGATTTTAGAAGTTTTGAGATCCAGGACTGTGAGTTACTCATCTTTCTCTTTAGCAACCATCTGTATTATCTGACATGTAGCTCAGTGCCTGGTACATAGGAGATACTCAACAACACTTGAAATGAAAGTATATGTGGATGATGGAGTAGACCAGCTAGATCAGGTTAGCGAGGTGCAGCTGTCAATATCCATCTCTGGTTATAAATCCTGGGAAAACTGTATTAAGGGTTTGAGATTATAATGAAGCTTGCAGTCAGTCAGAACGCCCTTTCTTAAAACTTGTGGGAATAAAACAGACCGATTGATTACACAAACAAAATATGAGACGGCAGGGGAAACAGGCCCTGTGTGTTAATCACATTTGAGAGTGTAACTTCATATTTACAAGGCATTTTCTATTTACACCATGCCAGATATGTGACTGGAGGAACTTAATTTTTAAAATTTCTAATGCTAGCACACAATGACTTGTAAGTTCCTATTTCTATGTTTTCTAAAAAAACATGTTTAGATCATTTAAATATTTACTAACATTCAAGTATCCATTTTAAACACTTGGGACATATTCCTGAATTAAGATAAAATATTATGTTGGTTAGAAAAATGCTACCGGTAATGGTACAATGGAAGTCTAGAACAATGTGTCTCATTTTTAATCCTTTGCTACTACACTGTCATTTAGAAATTCTTTCATCTCATAACTGTAGATATATCCCTGAGAACCAGAAAAAATGAGATAATAATATTTTGAATTGATTGTTGTCCACTACTTCTGGAATTGTAAAATATATGTATTTTTTATTTTTTAAAAAGCGTGAAAGCTAGTTTCACTGCAGATGCTAAAACACAGAGAGCAATTTATATATGAATTCTGAAAGGGCCTGGAGGGAAGAGCTTTTTCACATAGATGAATTAGGATACTTAGCTGACAGGGTCATCAGTACGTTTCTTATTGGAAAAATGGCTTTCTACTGCAGGGATACAAAATATTTTTTAAAAACCCTCAAGTAGGCTGTAGCATTCAATGAATCATGTCATAAATTGAACGGAAAGAGAATTTGAGCATGTCTTGCAGAATATGGAGTGAGAAAGAGACCTGCAACATCAGGCATGCTAGATAAAGAAAAATATCCTAGGCCAGCAAAGAGGACTTTTGGGCTCGAAGTAGAAAATTGAATGGTTACTTTGAAGTGAGTGCTTCAGTAGCATTTTACCTAAGAAATTCATCTGTTTTTCAAAGTAATGTACTGTGCTAAATGCTGTTTATGTCTTCTTAGTTCTGTTGCCCCACTTAATAATTATAGATAGAAATTCAATCATTGTATAAGTAGTCAGCTTTAACAAGGTGGCCAATGAATAACACTAATGGTATTTGCTCTTTGCAAACAACTAAGAAGGCATTGGATTTATATTGGTAATTTAGAGTAGCTTAGAAAGCCAGTTGTAAAAAAGGAAGAGAGGAAAAGTGAAGGAAATAAGAATAGAAGAAAGGATGGGAAGAAGGAAGGAAAGAAAGCGAGTGGGCTCTCTCAAACAGAACAAACAGAACTACAACGGACAAACTACTTCAGTGAGTCTTGGAACATATGGGCAGTTTGAGGTTCTATTTAATGTGTCAAGATGTACTGTGTTTTCGAGATATTTTAGTCAACTGGATTTAGTAGTGATTCATACTCTCCACAGCATCATAAAAGTTTCAGTTTGTGCCAGGGAAGATAAACTCTTTTGAAGTAAGCTTGAATTTCCATTCTACCTTTTCACCATGTAAGTTTTGACACTTTCTTTGATTTTTGTCCATCCCATGCAACTCTTCAGTCTTTCAGAATCAAACCATTTATGGTTCTACTATTCAAGATGGGTTTATTTTCTAGTTCATAAATATTTGGGTTTAGAGTAAAGGAATGAGAACATATTTAGAAAAAGGCAATTCATCTGATTGATGGCATAAAAGAAACGAAGGAGAGGTAAAGTGTAAAAGAATGAAATATTTTATTTCAAAAGTTTATCATTAAAAATATTTTGTCCTTAAATGCTTAAAAATTCTATAATTTGAATTATTCTTCTCCAATATTGAACACTGATATTTTTAAGGAAACTTATGGGGCAAACTTGATGCTTTAGAATGATATTTAATTTATATTCTCAGTAACAGCCTATATTTTAGTTTTATGCATGTTGCTTAAGATTTTCACAACATCTGAACTGAGGCTAATATTGAAAATTAGGTATACTCTTTAAAGTTGAATTATCTTTAAGGATACATTTTAATTTATTTTGTTATTCAGATAAAGGAATTCGTTTTAATACCCTAAAATGAAAATAGTTTAACTATATGAATTGTCTTTTTTGTTACTAGCCATGTGATTTTAATTGGCAATATTTCAATGACTTTTACTTGTCTCCTATTTTTTCTATTTTTAAGTGTTATTTGAATAATCTGCCATAGTCCTGATTGTTAATTGGCTGTGTAACAAGTCATCATTTTGGAATTATATTCCAAACTTTTGCTGAGCAACTATTTTGTGCAAAGCTCTGTGCTACACACCAGAAGAAATATAAAACTTGATTAATGATTCTCATGTTTCTAAGTATTTATAGTCACCACTCTAAGGAAGACAAATATAGACACAAACTTACAAATAAGCCAAAATATTAAACTTTCATAATGGAAACATAAGGTTTTATTATAGATTTGTGGGGGAGGGAGAATATGTTGGGTGAAATACCACATTAAAAGTGAGTCACTGGAACTGAACCACAAAAGGAGTCGAGTTGGTCGGTATGTGAAGGGTCAGCCACACTACAGGAAGAGGGAGAAACATGAACACCCACATTGAAATATACAAGACTGTGATATACCTATGGAATGACAAATAATCTAGTATTATCTGGGGTCTTGGGAAGCTTGGCAACAAATGGAGGAAAATAAGATTTCCCTCACCTTTGGATACTGTTTTAAAACAACTGAGAAATTACGTATAGAAAATGTGCATACCTGCCAAGCTTTTAAATAGGGGAGTCATAGAGCCAGAACACATGTTTTGGAAAACAATTACAGTGGCTGTCTGAGGAGTAGATAGCTGGCCCAGCAGACTGGAGGAAGGGAGATATGTATGAAGGTGTCTGAAATTCTTCCAGGGAACCATAAACTTTCCAGATACAATGTTAAAGAAAAGGGGGAACCAGCTGCCAAAGTAAAACATAGTTCCTGTTGCCATGACTTGATCACTAACTGGTATAAGAAGTAAAGAGGCCGGGCGCGGTGGCTCAAGCCTGTAATCCCAGCACTTTGGGAGGCCGAGGCGGGTGGATCAGGAGGTCAAGAGATCGAGACCATCCTGGTCAACATGGTGAAACCCCGTCTCTACTAAAAATACAAAAAATCAGCTGGGCATGGTGGCGTGTGCCTGTAATCCCAGCTACTCAGGAGGCTGAGGCAGGAGAATTGCCTGAACCCAGGAGGCGGAGGTTGCGGTGAGCCGAGATCGCGCCATTGCACTCCAGCCTGGGTAACAAGAGCGAAACTCCGTCTCAAAAAAAAAAAAAAAAAAAAAAAAAAAAAGAAGTAAAGGAGCATATGAAGGATTAAAAATGAATGCGAACACCAAGCCTTCAAACTTCAAAGGCTTCAGGGATAGGGATGCCTTTAGTAGATAAAGAACACAGGATGATTGGGTCTGTGAAAAAATACTATTTTAGGTATGAGAGAATAATATACATTTGAGAGTTTTGCATGGATCTGATGTTGAAGCCTCATGGTAGATGAAATTTTACCAGGACAGGAGGTAAAGGGTAAGAGAATGGAACAGATGCTCCAGCAAAGCACAGTGAGAAAGAATGAAAGGAATGTATGGAAAACGATATGAAAATCTTATTTTAGCGATTTTGTAAGAATAGAGTTTAAGGAAAAGGAGTGGTAATGAACAAATGTGGAAATTACATAAAGTTGAAGAAGAATGAAGTTTGAAAAGAGGTTGATGGATTTGAAAAGCAGATCATCATGAGTTTGTTTTTAGCTTTGATTCCCTGGAAGCTGAGTCTGGGATTCTTGTGCATGTGTGCTTTCTGCAGAAACTTCTAACGTTACTAGGGAATCAAGACAGGAAGGGGAACATGCTCAGGTGAATTGCACCCGAGTCTTGTCTTGAGCCAAAGGACTGGGCTGTTAGAACCCTACAGTAATTAGGGGTTGGCTATGGACAAATTCTGGAGTGGTCAATGAGTGGGAATATAAACCTTAGCCAGGCAGTTGTCTGCATTCAAGGGTGGTCATCCACTGAAGGGTGCAGATATGAATCAACAAGACCTCGAAATTTAACCATCATCTCTATTTTGGAATCAAAGGTTCTATTTTGGAAGAACCTTTGATCACCGATTGTTTTTGTTTTGTTTTGTTTTGGTTTGCTTTGGTTTGTTTTATGAAGTAGAGTCTCATTCACTGTCGCCCTGGCTGGAGTGCAGTGGTGCTATCTCAACTCACTGCAACCTCCACCTCTGGGTTCAAGCAGTTCTACTGCTTCTGCCTCCTGAGTAGCTGGGATGACAGGCACCCACCACCATGCCAGACTAATTTTGTTGTGTATATTTTTAAGTTAATTTCAGTAAGAAAAATATCAAAGGTAATTTTCTGGAAAGCCATGTCTTTTAATATTGAGTTGTAATTAAAGAGTTGTAATAAAGAATTGTAATTAAACATTTCTGGAGCGATGATTTGAAAAACACAGGACTTAGTCATATAAACTAGCAAAATATGGAGCTGTCATTTTAGGGTAGCTCTAATCTTTACTATACAGTGATCCTCCACAACAAAATAATAACTAGTCATAAGCTCATGGATTCCTTTTTTACACTCTAATAATTAATGCCTTTAATTTTTGAACTCTGAGATTCCTTATGTTTTTTTTTTTTGTTTTAAATATAGTGAGACTTTTTAATTTATTGACTTCTTAGGGTCACATCTTGACAAACAAATGTTAGATTTGCCTTTAATCTAAAAATCAGGAAGGCTTTTTTAGTCGTTTAATCTTTTTTTTTAAGCTTTATTAAAATATAACTGACAAAACTGTACATATTTAAACTGTACTGCATAATGGCTTGATACACATAGGCAGGTATATTGTGAAATGACTATACCATAATCAGGTTAACTAACAAATCTACCACCTCACATAGTTACCTTTTTGTTGTTGCTAAGAACACTTAAGATATGCTGTCTTAGCAAGTTTGAAGTATACAACACTGTATTGTTAACTACAATCAAATGTTATTTAGTCATTTAACCTGAGTGAGTAAATATAGTTTACCATAACCAGGAAGGCACAGACAAATTATTTTGGCTCTTTTCTGCAACTCTGTTCCAACTGCAGGTTTATGAAGAAAAGAACCCTTATCTCCACAGTGTACAAAGCAGTAATAAAGATATTAAATAGTATTACCATGTCTGAGTGACTTTCCTGTATTTTATAACTTAATCTAATAATAACCCTTTCAAGTGTTGTTATTGTTCCTAAAGAGATACAACTTGGTTAAAATTTAAGATTCGTCCCTTACTAGTTGCATGATTTGAAAAGAGTTATGTAAATTACCTAAGCTTTTGTTTGCCTCATAGGGGATTATTAGATCATGCTTAAAATTGGGTCATAGTTAATACTTTAACTGGGGCTTTGACAATCATCATTTACATAAATCCTATCCCATTATCTTTCCTTTTGCCAGAAAGGCATACAGTGAAATCTATGCAAATTAAATGAACATGTGGGAAACTCTTTCTTTACAGGAGTTGTGGGGCTCCCTATACGTGACCTGAAAAGTGCCTATATGTCTGTAAGACACTTTACAATATCACCTAGTTTATCCCCTGGCATACACATATGGCTTACTAAATCAATACAAACACACCAGGTTCTAATATAGTTGTATTTATTTTACAGCTTCTCAATTAACATAATTACATTTAACATACAATTAACATGAACCTGATCCTTTGTTAAAATATATATTCAGTAAATATTACAGGAAAGTGATACAGGATTATTTAGAAGTAGAATAATAAAACAAAACTTTCCTTATTCTTCTTGGTTATAGAATCAGAAATTACATCTCCTGGTTAAATGATCTCTGAGACTAGTTTCTAAAGTAAGATATATTTTGACATCCTAAATTGCATGCTTTATGTTGAAGAAATGAATAGCAACTAATATACCATCATAGCATTATATTAAATGCTAGTTTAACCTGATTCTCCCAGTCTAAGAATTTTGAGTTGTACATAAGGGTTTTACTGAAATTTTCATTCTGTTATTGGTCATGGTTTGGTGACTTACATTTCATTAGAATTGATATAAACATGTAAGCTGAAGTTGATGGTCAAGTATACCTTTATAATAAGCTAAGCAGCTTTCGGTCACCTAGATCTTTCGTGAAGTACAAGTTCACTGAGAGAATTAAGTGCTGGTATGACTAGGTTTCTCCATCATTGGCTTTTGAATGGCTCTTCACTGAACACAAAAGGAAGGAGGAACTAAGTGTAATTTCTAAATACTTGGATACCTCTGCAAGTATTGTCAATGGTTATTTCTCCTTCAAGCATTCGCCCATTTCCTTTCATCAAATTGGCCAATCTTATCTTAAATCCTCTTCAAAAAATGTTGAAGGTACTCTAGGGTGAGATAACAGTTCTCAATGTTTATGGGAACTGAAGAGGTTTGGGAAAAATGGATAATATTAATGGGAAATATTTAGATTGTTGAAGATTAAGTTCAAAGAGAGAATGTATGCTTTATTATAATTTTGTGCAACTGAAATAGGTGTGAAAATATCATTGATGATTAGTAATAATTACTAGATGTAGTGACTTTTAAAAACAGACTCCATTAAGGATGGCCATTAAATGGGTTTCTATATATACATTTATTATAATTATATATGTGTGTGTATATATATATATACACACACAGATTAGAAAAATTGTGGCCTTTACTATAAGGACATCATAGAGTTTGACTAAAAAAAATGCTGTCAAAGAGCAATGACATAAAATTAAGCATGGTTTGCTTCCTCTCAGCTATTGAGTGTTACATTTCTGATTTAGAGGGGAGAAGTGTTCTTTTGCCATAGATTTGATGTAATATTTTTACTTTGGTTCCAAATTTCTAACCTAAGAATAAGAAAAAATTAAGATCAAAAGAATAATGAGAAACTTTATCCTTGGTTAAAATATATATTTAGTAAATATTATAGGAAAGAGATACAGGATTATTTAGAAATAGAGTAATAAAACTTTCCTTATTCTTCTTTGTTGTGTAATCAGAAATTACATCTCCTGGTTAAATGATCTCTGAGGTTAGTTTCTAAAGTAAGATGTATTTTGACGGGAAATTTTAACACATTTTCAAAATACATACCTTTTAGTGACCATAAATCTAAATTTTGAAGAATAATATTTATCTTATAGTAGAAAATACAGCCTTGAGTGCTGTACTCTCCACTTTAGAAAACATCATTCTAGTTGAGCAAAGTACTTTTAATAGAGAGGTATCGATGTGGTTCTTTGCTGTTATTACGTAATCATGTCGTGTAATGTTCTGCTCTTTGGAAAGTGATGGAATGGGCTGCTTCTTTTCAGTCCAAAGCTTTCATATAAAAATCTTAATTATGAATTGGAACTAATTTCAGACCATGTACTGGAATGCCGGTTTTCGTTTGAATGTCAGTTTTGTTGCTTACTCTCATCTTGAAAACGTAACTTGCTCTATATTATTAGGGAGGAAGCACAAGGCTGTAGTGAGTCTTCTTAGTTCCTATGTTGGATAAACCTGGCCAACAGTCTGTTTATTTAAATAATGGATTGAAATTTAAATTCATGGATTTTAAATATGGATTCAATCCATATTTAAATTATGGCTTGAAATAATATTTATTGGATGCTCTTGCATACCAAAAACTAGTAGTAGAGACTAGGAATTTAAAATGTAAGTGGGCTTAATCCTGTCCACAGAAACCTATAGTAGTGGTGGAGAGTTGCAGTAAATGTAGTGGGCAGTGTGAGAGACACATCTATGGGAATATGCCTGGGAGGGGCTCCAGCCTAAAGGAGGCTTTCTGGAGGGAGGTGGGACCTATAAGAGTTATAAGAAAGGAAAGTGGAAATGGAGGAGAAAGAAAAAGTAGAAGGGAACAAAGAAGAATGTAGAAAAGAGGATGTTTTAAAGTGATTCAGTTTCTTTTATAAGTGAGGTATATGTTGTTAGCTATGTTTAGGAAATACAATATTTGAATTAATCTCTTAAACCATAGCTGCAAAGCTTTCCAATAGATTCTCAATAGCATTATCTTGTTTCTGAGCCAGAGACATTCTGATGACCAATTCATCAAGAGTTCTATGTACTTGAAAGTCAATTGTTATGCAAATAACTTATAAGGTAGTACAACTTAGCTTTATATGAATAACTTTAAAGAAAATCAGATATTCCTGAAAATATATTTTATGTGGTATGGCTATTTTTAAAACTTAATAATATAGATTACTGGTATTTTATTTATTATCTTGAATCCCAGAATGCTTAGATGTGAGCTATTTTTAGAGGTGAAAGGGCAGATCAACAACTGCCATGGAAAAATTAGTTTTGGCTTATTGAAAGGAGGTTGTTAGCTGCTTTAGCTTATCCTAGTATCTCTGAAACTCTTTCCTTCTACCTGTGTACTGCAAACCTATTGCTCTTTTTTTTTTTTTTTTTTT
>NW_016107473.1:762276-774401 GCF_001604975.1 Cebus imitator
ATGCATTTGCTTCTGCTGGGCTTCCACATACATGCCTGTTTCGAAACCATGCAATTTTCAGTAACACTGCTACCTGCCCTTTTAGTATGATGACATGACATATATTTCTACACCCAGAATTACCAGGGCTTGTGTCTGAATTTCAGGCTTGTTTATCCCAGACACTGCTCTATAGGGGCTCTGTCTTCTCTCATGAGGCTGCCTTGGAAGGAAGAATAAGTGAGCTTGCATCCATTGCCAATAACCCACACACGGTTTAATAGCTCTATGAACATTTAAAAATATATTTTATGCCTTCCAGTGGTTTTTTATATCTAGCCAAATTCCATATTCAGAGATTTTTTTTTGAGCAAACCTCAATAAGTAGCATTATTAAAGCTTGTGTATTGTTTGAATTATTGGAGGTGTAGAGCTTTGCCAGCATACTGCCCTTTAATGTATACTCTTGAGTATCCATAGAATACAGTTTGAAAAGAGCTGCTTTAACTCAAAGAAATATGAGTTTTGAATAGAATTTCAGGTACCTTCAAATCGCTATTGAGTTTTGATCAAGAGAAACCTCCAAAAATTACATAATCTATAAAAATTCTTTTTATGCTTAATATCAGCTGTGGTATATTGTAATGAATGTATCAGAAGAGAGGGGTTATTTTTAGTTTACTAACTCTGAAATACACGAAATGATGTCTCATGACCATGGAATACTAGAGCTATTATGGGACTAAGAAATAATTCATACCTTCAATGTAAAGATGAGAAAAGTGAGGAACAAAATTGTAAAGAATATTGATCACTGTCTCACCGAGCAGAGGCAAAGATGAGTCAGGCATTGAGATTTCCTTATTCTCCCTTCCAGAATATCAAACTGCCATTTAATTATAGTCTTTTAAATGCTGACTACTTATATTTGCCTTTCAGTGGTGGTTTTTCAGATCGGTAATTGTTTGAAAGTTATAAAACTAGTATTTGGTTGAGATATCATGACTCTTACCTTCAAAGGTTAGCGATGCTTAACCTTTGATAACCAATGATAATTAATATCATAAATTGAGGATAATTAGTGTCATTAAATTAACAATAAAACCATCACTATATCTCTGACTCCATGCTTTTTGCCAAATCTGTCTGAAATCTATAGAACAACCTGGGGCTATTTTACCCTTCAGGTGACATTTGCTAGTGTCTGGAGCCATTTGTGGTTGTCACAACAAAGAGTTTTCTGGTTCAAACTGTCAATAATATCCAGGTTGATAAACCCACTAAAGGGATTTAATGTTGCCCTCTGCCCTTAATAAACTCACTAAAGGGATTTAGTGTTGCTCTCTGCAACACCTATATGTAGTGAAAGACACGTTTCCTATAGTAGTTGAAAAGAAGTCTGATCTTCCCTACTCTACTGGACTTCAAACTTTGAGGGTTGTCTCTAGATTATAGTATATCATACTTTCATGAAGAGCTTCAAATATTCTCATCTATATTTTATAGAATTTGATCTTCTTCCTTTTTGTTCAATGGTCTATTTTTTAAAAGTCTAAGCTCACACAAATGCCATTGCTTTTCTTTTGTGACTTTTCAAGTTTTATTTGTTAGTTATGTCTCTAGATATATAAAAAAAATGTGATTGTTGTATTTTAGATTCCACCATTATTTACACAACAAAAAAATGTTTGGTGTTATTTGCATTTCCTGCTATTTATTTGTGTTTGGGACTCCTTATTAATTATTAACAATTTCATGGAATGACGAATAGTCATTTTTTATACATTGAAGAAGTATTGAGCTCAGGAAATGTAAGCTAGACATGTACCTGCCCCTTTGGAGTTGAGCCTTCTGCAGGATATTCGCAAGTGAATTTGTAAACAAGATGTGATGTGATGATAAAGAATATAGAAGGCACTACAAATGCACATAAAAGGACCTAAAATCGAGGCTTGAGCAATCAGAGAGGCGAGATCTGAGCAGACACCTGACAAGAAACAAGCAGATAAGTATTGCTTCTGGCAGAAAAAATGTTTTAAACACATCTCATTTAGAGATGAGATAGAGCCAGCACCCCAGAGGGTTTAAAATACAGTCGTGCATCACTTGGCCACAGGGAAACACTCTGAGAAATGCATTCTTTAGTGATTTCTTCATTGTGTGCACGTCATAGAGTGAACTGACACAAACTTAGTGAGATGGCCTGCTACACACCAAGGCTTCATGGTGTAGCCTCTGGCTTGGTAGGCTACAAACCTGTCCGGCCTGTTACTGTAGTGAACACTGTAGGCAATTGCAGCACAATGGTAGGCATTTGTGTATATAAACAGATCTAAACATGGAAAAATACAATAAAAATAAAATCTAGAAGGTAAAAAAAATATACCCATATAGAGAACTTAGCATGAGTGGAGCTTGCAGCACTGGAAGTTGCTCTAGGTGAGTCAATAAGTAGAGAGTGAATGTGAAGACCGAAGACATTATCGTACACTACCGTAGGTTTTATAAACACTGTGCACTTAGGCTACATTAAATATAGAAAATGTTTCCTTTGTAACATAGCTCACGGTGACATTTTTACTTTACAAACATTAACTGTTTTAATTTTTCTTTCTTTGTATTCTCACTTTAAAAGCTTTTTTCTAATTTAAAAAGTATTCCTTTATACTATTTTTTATTATTTGGTTAAAAAAAGACTTGGAACCAACCCAAATGCCCATCAATGGTAGACTGGATAAAGGAAATGTGGCACATATACACCATAGAATACTATGCAGCCATAAAAAAGGATGATTCATGTCCTTTGCAGGAAAATGGATGAACCTGGAAACCATCATTCTCAGCAGACTAACACAAGAACAGAAAATAAACACTGCATGCTCTCACTCATAAGTGGGAGTTAAACTGTGAGAAAACTTGGACACAGGGAGGGGAGTATCACACACAGGGGGGCTGCCAGGGGGTGGGGTCTAGGGGAGGGATAGCATTGGGAGAAATACCTACTGTAGATGACAGGGTGATGGAGGCAACCAGCCACCGTGCCACATTCATACCTATGTAACAAACCTGCATGTTCTGCATGTGTACCCCAAAACTTAAAGTACAATTAAAAAAAAAAAACCCTAGGATTCAAACACATACATTAGCCTAGGCCTGCACATGGTCAAGATCATCAATATCACCATCTTTCACTTCCACATCTTATTCCACTGAAAGGTCATCCAGGGCAATGACATGTATAGAGTTTTCATTTCCTATGATAACAGTACCTTCTTTAAAGATACTTCCTGAAGGTCCTAGGTGTCACTTTTTTAGGAATATGTCCATGGCATTTCACTTGTTTTTCTTTTCTCTTCTCATTTTCTTACAAGCAAATAATGCATCATGAACATTTCTATTAAGGAAAACCTTTTGGTGTTGGGGTCCACATTTTAAAACCTTTTAAGGAGCTTGTTGAGATCTGCAAAAGCTACCGAACCCATCACTGTGCATTTTCTTGGGGATTTGTTTATTTACACCAGCCTCACCGTAAACATGTGAATAATGGTTGAACTGTAGTGATACTAAAACTAGGACCTCAACAAGTAATAGGAATTTTTTAGCTCCATTATAGCTTTAAAGTACCCACTGTGGTATATGTGATTGATCATTAGCCAAGCATTGTTATATGTGGCATGCCTATACTTTTATGAGATAATACAGAACTTGGAGAGCTTCATTTCAAATATATATTTTCATTATGAAGCATCGATTGAGTGCCTATGCCTGGACAGGCACCATTCTAGGCTTCAGAACAACAGCACTGAACCAAACAACTGAAGTCTCTGCCCTTGTGTAGTTTACACTCTAGTGTGGTAGTTTATTAGTATTATTTATCTATATATGCTACTTTTCATAAACAGTTTTCACCCTTGTATACAGTCATAATGGTAAGTACAAGTGTTTTCATGGACTGAGCAATGTGTTGAATGGTAAATTAATGAAAAATTTTTAAAAATTACAGAAATAAGTTGATGTCAAATTGAAAGATGTTAAAAAATTCTTCAAGAAACTTTCATATTCAGCCTCTAACTTTTCAAGTTATTCTTCTGGGGTTTCTCTTTCTCATCAGGGGTATAATGCTTGATGTGGATGAGACTTTCTTGAAAGAATTTTATTCCTTTTTTCATTTGAAATATAATTGTTGACTTGGCAGATATATTGATCAGCAGCACATACAGAAGGGTAATTTTTTAAAGCAGCACAGAAAATTAAGATACATCTTAGAAAAGTGATTACCCTGCCCTTACACCAAGACACAATAAGCCTATCCACTGGCATTGCAACATGAGGAGATTTATGACAGCTTCCATTGGTTTAGATACGGCTAAAGAATTAACAGAGGATTGGTTGGCATTCTAATGAATGGAAAATCTAACAAACTTCTGGAAAGGTAATCAAATGATTGTCTATTATTCTTCACACCTCTGAGTGTTGAGTGTGTTTTCCAACAATATTCAGGAAATTGACTTTGAAATATTTAACCTAAAAGGATTTTACAGTTCTTTGAAACCTTATTTAAAATGTCTTGATATCAGCTTAGTCATGTTAGAATAGAAAATAAAGTCATTCAAGAAATTTATACTAGAAATAACCGTTTCTAGGTCATAAAATTTTATTGGATACAATCAGAAAATGTGGTATGATTGGCAAACCCTACATTGCATTTTGAAATTACTGTGCTACCAGTATGTTCCAATCGATGAGAACCTTTCAGCTATGAACTATTATTGATTTGTATTCCTCAGAATAACATAAATAGCTTTCCTTAAGTCTTCCAATTTCACTATGGTTATTTTTTTCCTGAAATCTCTGCTGTTAGAAGGTTTATTTACGCACTTACTCTGTCATTTTCCAACCCCTTCATGGTTTGAGCCAAGAATAGGTACCAGCGTTCTATGAGCCAGTAGGAAGAAAGAGGTGTTATAACCAATTAAATTGTTCTATAAACAGTTATAGTATGAATAGTTCTGTAATCAGATCAGTACATTTTAGGTTTTCAGAACAAATTAAGATATTGAAAATTTCTTCCTTTTATAGTCTTAATTTTTGTGGGTACATGATAGGTATATATATTTATGGGTACATAATAGGTATATATATTTATGGAGTCTATGAGATATTTTGTTACAGACATGCAATATGTGATAATTACATCATGGACAATTGGATCTACATCCACTCAACCATTTATCCTTTGTGTTACAAATGATCCAATTAAACTCTTAGTTATTTTAAAACAATTAAATGATTGACTCTAGTCCCCCTGCTCTGCTATGAAATATAATAATAGATCTTATTCATTCTTTCTAGTTTTTTTGGTACCTATTAACCATTTCCACTTCCTCCCTACACCCCGATCCCCGTACTACCCTTCCAAGGGTATTGTAACTGTCCTGTTCTTTATAAGTTCAGTTGTTTTGGTTTTTAAAAGATACTGAAAATTTCAACCAAGAAAAGCAAAAATAAGCAAGTACTCCCATCCAATCACACTACAAATTGAATTCATTTTTAATAAATAACTGAAACATTTAATTGCTTACTTTCACTTTAAAAAATATATGTAAAAGCCAACCCTCAAATTTATACTGCTGATAGACATGCTTTCAGCATTTGTTTAAAAAATAGGAGTTTAGTTTCTAGAGTTAACATATGATGGTTAAAATGAGAATTCAGTACTTTCAAGTCACACTTGATTTTTTTCTATTCTCTAAGATGTTAACTATTTCCAGTTGCCTGGAAATGTGAATAAATGTATTAAATAGCAATCTCATTGCATATACCAATTAATAGTAATAAAATTGAAACATCTCTATTGGTATTTTTAAAAGATGCTCATTTGAATTCTTTAATCCTGTTTTCAAACTTTATGGTCAAATTTTGGAAAACGCAACAGTAAAATCTGATAAAGACAATAGCTAATAGACATTGACAGACTTTATCTTCTGTACAGATGAGTTTTAACATGCTTTTCTAAGTAGCTCCTAGTAACCATGGAATGAAACCAAAAAACAGGTACAGCTTCAAACTTCGTTGGCTATTTAGCTCTTAAGAGAATAGTCATATCTAAGCAATGAAATTTTGTTTAATCTACCTTAAAATATCTGTAAAATATATACTTTCCGACTAGCCATTACAACTATGGCAATCTCCATTCAAACACGCATATAAAATTAGCCATCTTTTCCTGATATTATGGAGTTATGGAAAATTAGTTCTAATGCCGATTTTATATGAAGCATGGTACTTTCCTACCATGAAAAAATAGTGAAGTTCTGAATGGATATGTGAATCAGAAGCAACATTGGCAAAATTCTCTAATAATATAAAATTAACATGTAGAATCAAATTCTTGATTAATGCAACCAAATAAGCTATTGCTAGGACATAAGGTATAGAAAGCTTGATGGTTTTTCATGATATAGGCCTCAAGTTTCGTGGTATTTCAAAATGCCTTAACTCTGAAGACCTCAATTCTGCTGCTTCTAGATCTCTGATGCCTGCAGGACCTATACCTTAAATATTATGCTTTTATTGATGATTCAATCTAGTACTGAGTTTTCAATTTTAGTTTTTTATTATTATGTATTGAGGGAAATTTTATGTAAATACATAGATTTTAGATATATAATTCAATGACAAATATATATAAATTAATGTAGTCAAAACTTAATCAAGATACAGAATAGTTCTATTCCCTAGAAAATTCCTTTTGTTCCCTTTCAGTCATTTCCTAGCTCCAATAGGCAACATCCTTTCCAAAGTCTATATCCATATATTAATTTTGTCTGTTCCTGTACTTCATTTATTTGCATCTCACTATTTTTGTTTTATATATATTCTTGAGATCCATTCATCTTGTGTGTATTAGTATTTCATATTTTCATTGCTAAGTCATATTCCATTGTGTAGTTCATTGTTTTCATTGTTTAGTAGTATTCCATAGTATAGATATAGACATTTTTACAAATCTGTTTTTCTTTGAATGAATATTAGATTTTTTTTCCAAAGTTTCCTGTACTTTCAGTAATGCTGCTGTAAGCAGGTATGTAAAAGCTTTTCTGTGGAAATTCAGTTTATCTTGGGTAAAGATCTAGGAATGAAATTGATAAATGAGGAAATATTTTTATGTTTAACTTTGTCAGAAACTGGATTAGTTTTCAAAAGTGTGTATTTTAGTCTTCCATCATCAAATTATGAGAGGTGGAATTGCTTATCATATGTTCATCAACATTTAGTGTTGTCATTTTTTCCATTCCACAATTAGTAACTCTTTGTGGTTTTAATTTGTATTTACACAGAATTAAAGATGTTAGGTGTATTTTTCTGTGCATGTTGGCCATTTGTACATCTTTTTTAAAAGTGTCTGTTCAAGTTAGACGTTAGGATATCTTTTTCTTATTGACGTATAGGATTTCTTCACATAGTCAAGCTGTTTTTCAGGTATATGTATTTTGAATATCTTATTCTAGTCTGTAGCTTGCCCTTTTATTTTCTTAATAGAGATTTATTATTTCTTTTTCATTTTTAAAGAAATCCTGTCAATATAAATTTATTGTTCTCTGTGTCCTAAGAAATATTTATTTCTTGAAGATGGGGCAGATTTTCTCCTACGCTTTATATCAGAATATTTATAGCTTTACACTATACACCTAAATCTGTTATATACCTGAAATTTATTTGTGTGTTATGATGTAGGGCTTAAGTTCTTTTTTTTTTTTTTTATTTGTGAAGTGGTTCCATCATTTATTAGAAAGATTTTTTTCTTTCCCATTTGAATTGTCTTGGTGCCTTTGTTTAAAATTAAATGGTCAAATACGTATTTGTATATTTTTATTCTTCTCTATCAGTCTGTTTATCTTCCCTTATACCAATATCACTTTGTCTGGTTCAGGATAGCTTTTGACACATATTCAGCCAGGAATAATAATTTCTCCCCATTTATGCTTCATTATAATTTGCATCTATTATAAGTCCTTGCATTTCTATCTAAATCTTTTTTTTTTTTTGAGACTTAGTTTCGCTCTTGTTACCCAGGCTGGAGTGCAATGAGGCGATTTCGCCTCACCGCAACCTCCGCCTCCTGGGTTCAGGCAATTCTCCTGCCTCATCCTCCTGAGTAGCTGGGATTACAGGCACGCACCACCATGCCCAGCTAATTTTTTGTATTTTTAGTAGAGATGGGGTTTCACCATGTTGACCAGGATGGTCTCGATCTCTTGACCTCGTGATCCACCTGCCTCGGCCTCCCAAAGTGCTGGGATTACAGGCGTGAGCCACCGCGCCCAACCTGCATTTCTATCTAAATTTTAAAAACAAATCACCAGTTTTTTCTAGCAGATCAGATTTTGGTTGAAATTTAATCTAATAACCAAAATTGAAAATTGGCTTCTTAACATGATTGAGTCTTCTGATTTATGAACATGAATTTAGGTCTGATGTAATTTTTCTCAGAAATAGTAGTTTTCAGGATAGCATTACTGTATATATTTTATTATGTTTTAATTATAGCAAATATAATTTTAAAAGAAATGTAATTTTACATATTGGCCTGATGTCTGGTTTTATAAATTTCTTATTATTTTATACATAAATGACTGTATTGTCTGTGCATAAAGATTTCTATTGCTGTTGTTATTTTTCTTTTTCCAAATTTTGTATTTCATTCTTTTTTTCCTGCTTTTTAATACTGGCTCAAACCTCAGCACACTGTTAAATATAAGTTACAAGGACATACATACTTGCCTTGTTCCCAATGTTAGGAAGAACACATTCAATATGTAGTCATTAAGTATGACATTTGATGTATGATTATGTAGATGCTCCTAATATTAAAAAAAAGTTTGCCTTAGTCTACTCTGAGGTTTTATTAAGAATACTTACATAGTTTTGTAATAGAATTTTCTATATCTATTCAGATCACTATATGGATTTCTTTTAATCAGTTCAAATATGTTAGTTAATTTTTGGATGTTAAAATAACTTTTTATTATCACAGTAATCCCCAGTTAATCATTATATATTTCATATGTATTACCAGAATTGATTTACTAATATATACATTTTTAATTTTGCATCTGGGTTCAAAACTTATGGTTGTTTATTATTGTTTCCGGTAATGTCTTTATTTTTATTTTATTTTATTGCATTTTAGGTTTTGGGGTACATGTGAAGAACGTGCAAGATTGTTGCATAGGTACACATGTGGCAGTGTGATTTGCTGCCTTTCTCCCCATCACCTATCTGGTAATGTCTTTACTAATTTTGCAAACAAGGATAATTTGACTACTTTATTTCCAATTTGCATGTCTACTTCTTTCTTTTTTTTTGACTGATTGCTCTAGCTAGAACTTGCTTAGGATTTCTAGTACTACGTTGAATAGCAGTGATGAAAGTATGTATCCTTTTCTTGTTTCAAGTCATGGAAGAAAGGCTTTCAGTTTATCCCCATTCAGTATGATACAAACTTAGGGTCTGTTCTATATGGCTTTTATTTATGTTGTGGTATGTTTCTTCTATTCACAGTTTTTTGAAAGCTTTAATCGTGTAGGGATGTTGAATTTTATCAAATGCTTTTTTTTTTTTTTTAGCATCAATTGAAATGATCATACGGTTTTTGTCCTTCATTCCATTGATGTGATATATCACATTAATTGATTTTCCTATGTTTAACCATCCTTGCATCCCTGGGATAAATCTCACTTGGTCATGATGAATGATCTTTTCAATGTGTTGTTGAATGCAGTTTGCTAGTATGTCGTTGAGCATTTTTGCATCAATGTTCACTAGGATTATTGGCCTGTAGCTTTACTTATGTGTCTTTGGTTTTGGTATCAGGGTAATACTGACCTTGTAGAATGAGTTTAGAAATATTCCCTCCTCATCTATTTTTCACAGTAGTTTGAGTAGGATTGGTATTAGTTCTTTTAAAAATATTTGGTAAAATTCAGGAGTAAAGCTGTTGGGTCCTGGGCTTTTCCTTCCTGGGAAACTTTTTATTATGTTTCTATCTCATTACTTATTGGTCTTTTCAGGTTTTGAGTTTCTTAATGGTTCAGTGTTGCTAGGTTGTGCATGTCTAATGTATCAATTTATTTTAGATTTTTGACTTTATTGGCCTATAGTTGCTCCTAATAGCCTCTAATGACCCTTAGAATTTCTACAGTATCAATTATAATGTCACCTTTTTCATCTCTGATTTTATTTATGTATTTTATTTATTTATTTATTTATTTATTTATTTATTTTAGTGTGGCTAAGGTTAGTAGGTTTGGCTTATCTTTTTAAAAAACAAACTTTTCATTTTGTTGGTATTTTGTATTTTTTCATTTCAATTTCATTAATTTCTGCTCTTATCTTTATTCTTTCCTTTCTTCTATACTTATTTTGGGTCTGATTTACTCTTGCCTTTCTAGTTCTTTAAGATGTATCATCACATTGTTTATTTGAGGTTTTTCACTTTTTTGATCTTGAAAATTATAGGTGTAAGTTTCCTTCTTACTACTACTTTTTGCTGTAGCCCATAGGTTTTGGTATGTTGTGTTTCCATTTTCATTTGCTTCAATAAATTTTTCAATTTCCTCTTAATTTCTTTTTGAAATCCTAAGGATCATGAGCAACCAGAGGCTACTAGGAGCAACCAGAGGCCAATAAATTAGAAAACCTAGAATAAATGGATACATATAGATACAGAAAAATTCACATTATCAATGTGTTCTTAAATAAGCTTTGGTAATCATGAGTATAGACTTGTTCATAACAGTTATTATCATTTAAATATATAGGTTCTGTTATAATATTTATTCTTTTTCAGTCTTTTTTTTTCTTAATCTTTCTAGGATTTAACAACTTTATCCTTTCAAAGGAACTGTGTGAATTTACTAATTACTTTCAATTTCATTTATTTCTTTCATTACCTCTATTATTTTTATCAAATTAGGTTTTAATTTGTTTCTTATTTTTTATTGACTTTTAAACTTATGTATTTTTCCAGTACAAGAATTTAAATAAATTATCCCCTCAATTTAACTCTATACCATAAATATATAACTGTTATTATCATAATTTTGTTTTTTTTAATTGACCCATAATAATTGTGCATATTTATGGGTACATAGTAATGTTTTAATACACATAATGTATATATGTAATTACCCTGATGAAATCATGGTAATTAGCATATCCATCATTGCAAACATTTATAATTTCTTTGTTTTGGGAATATTCAATGTACTTTGCTAACTATTTGAAACTATATATCATTGTTAAATATTGTCATACCATAGTGGTATAAGCATTAGAACTTATTCCTCCTGTTATATTTAAGTGAGTTACAGAAGGAGTGCCACACTTTGAGTTTAAATTACGAGTCCTTTATTGCCGTCGACTGAAAGATGGCTAATGCTTAAAATTCTCTCCACCCGAGGAAGGGGCCTTATTTTTTTCTAATACCTAGCCTAGGATAGGGGAGGGGGAACCTAGCTGAAGCAGAATTTTACAGAAGCAGAACAAGCAAGTAAGTAGGAGGAGGCTGGTAACCAGGAGGCAGGAGGTTTTCATAGTTGCTGGTTACTAAGAGTATTTCTATACAGTTATTAAGGGGGGTAGCAGGCGAACTTTCCATACAATTAATTACCAAGAGAGGTATTCGCAGTAGCAGGGGTGCTTGCCAAGCAGGATGCAGTTACAATGGTTACAGGTGCTTAGAACAGCATGCTTCAAACTTTAACAGTTCCAGGCTCTGAGTACAGCATGACCCAGTTATACATCCAAGGGGGCTGTGGTAGGGATGGAGAAGCTAGGCTGGATCTTACAGCTAAGATGGAGTTAGTTAGGCAAGCACAAGTTAGCTTATTACACTTCTATCTAGCTTTAATTTCAAATCTTTCAACAAATCTCTTTCTATCCCTCCCTTCTTCTTACACTTCTCTAGCATCTTCTGTTTTACTTTTAATTTCTATAAGATCAAAATAGTTAAGCTTCCACATATGAGTGAGAACCTGCAATGTTTAGCTTTCTTTTCCTGGCTTATCTCACTCACATAATGTTCTCCATTTCCACATTTCCATGCACGTTGCCATGAAGGACAGGATTTTCTTCTCTTTTAT
>NW_016107473.1:775121-802032 GCF_001604975.1 Cebus imitator
CGAGTAGCTGACTTCTATTTTGTTATCATTCTCTATTTCTAGATTCTGTTAATTTACTATTTTATGTTGCTTTTCCTAAAGGGTAATAGGAATTTTATGTTTCTTTATTCATTTTTGTTTATTCCTTCAAACAGATAGTTTTATCCCTTACTGTATTTTTAGTACATAGTACCTAGTGCAGAACACTAATATATACTGAACACCAATATTTGTTGAACAAATGTCTGAAACTGAATCTATGAATCTGTCCTGCTACCACAAAATTGTGTGTGTGTGTGTGTGTGTGTGTGTGTGTGTGTGTACATAGATAGACAGATATGTATGTATATATATATTTTTTTTCCTATACGGATACCATCAACTACATAGTTGTCTAAGCCAAGAGTTCCTGTTGGAATTGATTAAAGCCCATGCATCCTCATTGTGCAAAGTCTGTGTTGCTCACCGAGAGCTGTAGTTAGAGGCTAACCATTCCTTCTGGTTAATATCTGAGAGGAAGAATCATGTATCGAGGAGATAACTGTGAGGGAATAAAAATAGAAACCCTTAAGGGCAAAAGCCCAGCCTGGATTTCTTTTAATGATTAGTGAATGAAAAGACTTCATCATTAGATGTCATTAGTGTTTATTACATAAAATACATAACTGAGTGGTATGCACATTCCTGTTGGTTCAATTTCTCTGGAGAACTCTATTAAAGAAGTTATTATTATTTACATGTGCACTGACAATATGTCTAAAGATTGTCTGAACACATATAAATTTATGTCAATGATCATATTTAGTTCATTCATATTACACTTGATTCTAATTCTTACAAACTTGATGGTCGGTAGACTGAATGATGAAAGGAGACTCTGTCCCCTATTGAAGTGTTTGTGAAGTTATATGCCAGAGTTTTGGAGACTGAGGAAAAGGCTGAGTTTAAATAATTTTATAAGCAAACTCAATGCTTGAATGTAAGATAGTACTTTGGAAGATCTGGAGGATTTCATAATGACTTTTACTTTGGTAATTATTGACAGGTTCACATGTAAATAATGTTTACTTAGGTAAGCGCAAGTAAATCATGCGTTTTCTCTGTCTTATTTTAAATCTGAATTTTTTTTTACTGTCTTGGCTTTTACAGGAAAATATTCATTATTATGTTTAAATTATAGAATCTATTGTGTTCTTTAGATGCATTAGAACTTGGTGAAATATTAAATATAAATAGCTCACGTTATATATTATACCGAACAGGACTCATGTAGCAACTTTGGCCATATTATTTATAAGTGGTATAATATAGTTAGCTTTAGAAAAATAAGTGTAAGGCCTATAAACTGTGACTAAATATGAGCAAAAGTTATTTTAAGTTTTACTTTTAAGTAATATTAAATACCATGACAACATTAAAAGAAGGTACATTTCCAATTAAGGACTTGCAAAACTTTGATTAAAAATAAAACATGCTATTTTAAAAGGAGCTAGAATATCCAAAGTTTTCAAGTTAAGTAATTCTAAGCATATTCAGAAAAGGATATTTCAAACCAATATTTTGAATATTTGATTTTGGAATTCTGAAACTGAAGCTATCTACACATTATAGCAAATGGAATTTTACGATCTGTTTTGTCTTAATTTTTTTTTTTTTTTTTGAGGAATCTCGCTCTGTCCCCCCTGAGGGCAGTGGTGTGATCTCGGCTCACTGCAACATCTGCCTCTGGGGTTCAAGTGATTTTTCTGCCTCAGCCTTTCTGTAGCTGGGACTACAGGCACTAGCCACCATGCCCGGCTAATTTTTATATTTTTAGAAGGGATGGGATTTCACCGTATTGGCCAGGCTCATCTTGAACTCCTGACTTCATGATCTGCCTGCCTCATCTTCCCAAAATGCTGAGATTATAGGCATGAGCCACCGTGCCCAGCCTGTTTTTGTCTTAATTTTCAAAGTAAATGTTAATTGATTTTGTGGGATACTTTGGCAAACCTGGGAAATCCCCAAACAAAGTTTTTAAAGTTTTTCCTGTTCTCCTTTGTTTTCTACTTTCTCTTAAATAAAAGTATATCTCTTGTACAAATAAATACTATGAATTATAATAATGATAAATTATAATTTTCTTCGGTGAGGATCAGTTCTCCTAGACATTGGTTTAGCTACTGCCAACTATTTGGTATAAAAATCTGTAGCAATGGAGAGGTGAAGAAGAGCTAAAGGAAGATAAGAAAGACAACAGCATCTTTCAGAAGGTCCTCTTAAAAGGAATCACTTCTGGTTTTCTTACAAGTTATAACCTCATTACACTAAAGTCACATCTGAGTGTTCTGAAACTTCAAATACCCAATGACCCCATGGCAAAAACATCAGACAACATTTGCTCTCATTTAAATGATTTTTCTTTTCCTTTTTCTTTTTTGTTTTTCTTATTCTCTGTCCTCATTTCTCTCTTGTTCTCTCCTCTCATCTCTCTTTTTCTCTCTGTTTCTTGCTACCTCCCCTAGTGACTTTCTGTCTCCTCATCCCATCCCCACAGTACTTAGGTGCCACATCAATTTGACCTCAAATTTACAATGAATATTTATTAAATTGATGCTTCTGAAACTTTTAAAGAATGAAGAGGTATAATTGTATCAAATAATAATTTGCTGGATGGGTAAAATGAATGAAATTTCTCAAAAAGGCCAATGGACTGAATACAGAAC
This sequence comes from Cebus imitator, assembly GCF_001604975.1. Classification (NCBI taxonomy): domain Eukaryota; kingdom Metazoa; phylum Chordata; class Mammalia; order Primates; family Cebidae; genus Cebus; species Cebus imitator. The sequence continues at coordinate 777,806 of NW_016107473.1, forward strand.
TTTAAACAATAAATTTCTGCTGGTGATATGGTTTGAATGTTTTGTCCCCTCCAAATCTCATGTTGAAATGTGACCTCCAATGTTGGAGGTGGGCCTACTGTGCATGCAATACATGCACAGTACAACCAACAAAACCAGAAAATTAGTATTAATACATTGCTCCCATCTCATTCTAGAGCTTCCATTAAAATTTATCAATAGTCCCAATAAAATTTCATAGCAAAAGGATCAAGTTCAGAATCATGCATCACCTTTGATTGTCACATCTTTTTAATGTCCTTATATCAAGAAGAGATCTCTAGAACTAACTTGACCAAGATTTCTGGCCCATATTTTCTTTTTTCTTAAACGGTGTTTAATTCCCAAGGATGGATTTCCATGAATGGTTTTGTGCTGTCCTCCTGGTAATGACTTCTTGCTCTGTGAATACATGAGAGATCTTGTTGTTTAAAAGAGCCTAGTATCTCTCTTGTTCCCTCCGTCCCCATGTAATACGCTGGCTCCCCCTTTACCTTAAGCCATGATTGTAAGCTTCCTGGGCCTCAGCAGAAGCCAAGCAGATAATGGGGCCATATTTGTATAGCCTGCAAAACCATCAGCCAAATACTCCTCTTTTCTTTATAAATTACCCAGTATTCTTTTATAGCAATGAGATGGACTACTATAGTCAGTTTTGACAACATGAACCTTTCAGATTAAAATTTAATTTTGAAATTCACCCATTTGTTGCGGTTGCCTTCTATCCTTTCTGTAATAATGAATTTTGCATATGATTTTAAATGTGCTTTAAACATTGATTCACTTTTAAGCTCTATTTTTGGAAACTACCAGTTTCCACTATTGAGATAAAAGTATCATCATTGAGGCTTTACTGCTGAGGTAGCTGTTGTTTGATTTCCCTTCAGTTCTGCTGTCGCAGAGGAAACGGGAATCTCCACAACTTATATGACATGTTTGTCTGAATTCTAATCTTCCACACCTGTTGTAGAAAAGAGAATAAAGTGGCAGTCAAGGGCAGTTTTTGAATTTAGAAATGGTATCTGCTCAGTATTTTCCTCTGTGTCACATGCTAAAACATATCAAATAAATTGTGGACAATAAAAGAATGAGAGAGGTTTAATATGATATTTTACTCCTAATAGATGTTAGAATTAAACATTTGAGCATGTGAATCCTCAAATTTTATCTAAAGTGTGAAGTGTGGTTTCTAGTATTCTTGATCCTATCACAAAAAAAACAATGCTTCCAGTTTCCTTGTGATTTAACAAAACATCAAAAAGTTGGTTGTTAGAATTAAACAAAAGTCCTTTGTTATTGATTAAATAATGTAAATATTCACGAGTGGTGGATGGTTTAGAAGTTCAAGTAAGTTACCTAAATCAGGAAAATCAATTCAAAAATGATTTCAAAAATTTAGTTATTTCTGATCAAATCTTCTTAACTTTTATTATAAATGAGGAGACAATTGTATAGCATTTCAAGAAAATGGGTTTTCCCACTGAAAATGCTGCCTGACAAATATTGTTCATGTTTCTGTGATATTTGTGGTAAATTCAGAATTTTCAAAAGGGGACATGGCTAAATTTCTAAATGTGATTACCGGTGAATTGTGAGCTCTTAAATGAATTGATTAAAGCACTATGGGAAGTATAGTTTCATAGATACAGGAAAATGGTGTGTTTAAATTGTTGTATTGAAATCATGTTATTCAAGAAATTGTATTTTTTCAAGGTCATATTGAAGATCAGGCTACAAGGGAGACTGAGAAAAAGCAGCCACTAAGGCAAGATTAAACCAATAATAAGTGTGTCATTCACTGGGGCGAAAGAATTACAGTGGAATTTGCCTTTAATGAAGAATTTGGGGACTGGTTAACCATGTCAAAAACAGTAAGATAAGATGACAAGTAAAATGAAGCCAGAAAGTGACCATAGGGCTGGACAACATGTAGATTATTGGAGACTTTGGGAAGTGTCAATTTTAGAGGACTCATGTGATAGGAACCTAATAAGGGGAACTGAAAGTAATATGAGGTAAAGTATTGGAGACAAGGCTGGGCATGGTGGCTCATGCCTATAATCCCAACACTTTGGGAAGCCAAGATAGGAGGATTACTTGAGCCTGGGAATTCAAGAGCAGACTGGCTAATATAGCAAAAACCCCTGTCCCCAAATATTTAAAAATTAGCTGGGTCTGGTGGCACATGCCCGTAATCCCAGCTACTCATGAGGCTGACAAAGAGAATCTCCTGAGCCTGGGAGATTGAAGCTGCAATGAGCTGTGACTTTGTCACTGCACTCCAGCTCGAGTGACAGAATGAGACCTTGTTTCAAAAAAGAATTGGAGACAAGAAGTTTGGTTGAAAAAGAACACAAAACATGAGGTAGAGGTTAGAGGTGATGTGGGGCATTTATGATTGTTTACTTTATGTGGGAGATTTTAATGTGCTGGTCTGTATGGTCAGGAACAGAGGAATGGGTGACTTATTATAGAGCCCCTGTATGCAATAGAATGATTTCCTTAGTTATGTAAGACAGATTGGCCTGGGAGAGGAGGAACATTTTACTTTTTAAAAAAGGAGGAAAGAAATAAAGGATCAGTGTGACCACATGTATATGGGGTAAAACTGTCCAGCAGTGGTCTTGCTAACTGCTCTGTAGGGATTATAAATTATATTCTTGGACAAAGTCAGGGTCCTAGAAGAAAGATACATGTACCACACTACCCCAATACCTTCTGAAAGTTACTTTGAATAATTCTCACATTGCTACAAAGAGCTACCTAAGATTGGTAGCTCTTATAAAGAAAAGAGATTTGATTGACTCATAATTCTGCAGGCTGTATAGCAGGCCTGGCTGGGAAGGCCTCAGGAAACTTACAATCATGGTGGAAGGTGCGGGGGAGCAAGCATATCTTCACATGGCGACAGCAGAGGGAGAAATGTTACACGCTTAAACAGGCAGATCTCCTGAGAACTCACTCACTATTATGAGAACAGCAAAAGGGAAATCTGCCCCTATGATACAATCGCCTCCCACCAGGTCCCTCCTGTAGCACTGGGGATTACAATTCAACATGAGGCTTGGGCAGGGACACAGAGCAAAATCATATCACATACTGTTAGTATAGCATGACTGTGTGAGAATGATTTTTCACGTTCTTAGATACACTTAATTGGCAAAGACTGTCCATTAAGAGTTCTTTGGCCTAACACACTACATCAGATTCTTATGTTCATCAAAGTGAATTGAAAATCGGTTTTCTCATTTTCATACTGTTGCTATTCCTGCCTCTCTAAAGATGAAGAACTCCCTTATGCGCTGTAGAGTATGAAATGCTTCAAGAACAAGAAAATGGTTCGTTAGAAAAGGAGTAGATAAAACGGCCTAAACAAATGACAGCAATTCTTGTCCTGACCCTTAATTTATTACTCCTGTGGGTTGTCTGTAAGAGTGAAGCATGATAAAATAATATTTAAAATATTAGAATATAAGGAAACTCAGTCTCCCTAAGCTCTTATGAATTGACCATAATACTTCAGGGGCTAGCTTTTATGCTTATGAATATAATTTTGATTAATTACATGCATGACTAATGAGCAGAAGCCATGACACTTATAGTGCAGTTCATTTTACCTGTATTAACAGGGCACTTACCATGAATAAAGCACCTTCAGGGAAACAATGAGTAACATCTATCATCAACTGGACTCTTCACACTATAGACCCATATTCTGGAGAACTATACGTAATAAAGCTGTGATTCATGTGCTTGGGAAGAATTAAAAATGTATGTATTAAGCATAAAATGCAGAATGAATTAATACAGCTATCAGTATATTTGAGTTATTTTTTTCTGGTTTCTTGCTTAAACATTGACGTGTTAGAAGAACATGGTCTTGATACATTTATTCAAGTTGATCAATGTTTCATTGGGAGGACATACAGGTTAAATATTCCTTATCTGAAATGTTCGGTACCAGAAGTGATTAGGACTTTGGATATTTTCAGAATTTGGAATATTTGCACATATAAAATGAAATATCTTGGGGATGGGAGCTATGTCTAAACATACAATTTATTTATGTTTCACATACACCTTGTATATGTAGCATAAAGATAATTTTATTTTAGCTGTGTAGATACTGAATAAACTATGTGTTATATGCCTGCATTTTTACTGTGAATTGCAAGAGATCCAGTGTGGAATTTTCCACTTTTGACAACATGCCAATACTCAAAAGTTTCAGGTTTTGGAGCATTTTGGATTTTAGATACTCTGATTAAAGATACTCAACCTGTATACTTTAACCTATACCTAGAAAACTAATACAAGAACAGAAAAGCAAATACCCCATGTTCTCACTTATAAGTGGGCACTAAATGATAAGAACCTATGAACACAAAGAAGGAAACAGAAACTGGGGTCTACTTGAGGGTAGCAGTGGGAGGAGGGAGAGAGGGAGAGGTGCAGAAGTGATAACTATTGGGTACTGGGCTTAATACCTGGGTGATGAAATGATATATACAACAAATCCCTGTGACGTGTTTACCTATGAAACAACCCTTCACATATACCCCCCCAAACCTAAAATAAAGGTTAAAAAAGATGAATATATAGCAATAGTGCATAGTAATACCTTTAACATTAAAAAATACAGTGAATGTATAACTTCTAATTTATTTTTTGACTCAGATTTCTAATTTATTTTTTGACTCAGGTTCACAAATTACATTGGAACCCAATGTTCTAAAGTTTTAGTGTATTAATTACGTTGGTATTAATACAGTCTCACATCTCCAAATTGAGTTTATTTTTTAAGCCACTTTAGATTAGATTTTGCATCTCTGAAATGATTTGTTTTTGGAAAGGACTTCCTTTTCCTTTACACAGTAATGGAGTGAGGGAGAGAAAATGCATTGCCATGACGCTGCGGTAGTGGGGTCTACGACTGCTTTTTTCGTGACAGTAGTGCAAGGCTGCATCAGTTGTGTGACTGAAAGAAAGAGCTGAAGAAGAAATGCAAAATTCTAGAAAATGAAATACATAGGTCACAGAACGCAAGATTGTGGTGGAAAGATGAAAAGAAATGCTGATTGGTGACTGTGAACCTCTGGCTGTGAAGGGAAAACACTCTGAAAATACTCAAGGAGAGAGATTGCCAAGGTGTGGATGGTGGCATTTCTCTCTCTGGGAGAATGTCCTTCTTCTTAGAAACAGAAGAGTTAAACTAGATGATGATGACAGTGTCTCCTTTCCAGCTGTAAATTGTTATCATATTAATACCTCAACTGTGGTTTCAGAGTGTAGGCTAAGGATTACGTTAGCAAAGTATATATGAGATCCCCATGACAGACTAACAGGGAGAAAAGAGGCCTGGATAAACATCTCACTAAAGTAAGAGTACTAAGAATTTCCACAATCAGGGTTATCAGCCAAATTCAGAAAAATAAAATGTAAGAGCCTTGGAAACATTTAGGAAGAAAGATGTTAAACAATAAATGAGAAGGAAGCATTCTTTTTCTTTCTTTTTTTAAATTAGCACAGAAAGAAAACATATTTATATGCTCTTAATTGTGTTTGTCAGAAAGATGGTTATAGAACCTGAAAAATTTCATTGAAAATAGTATAACCAGGGCCGGGCGCGGTGGCTCAAGCCTGTAATCCCAGCACTTTGGGAGGCCAAGGCGGGTGGATCACAAGGTCAAGAGATCGAGACCATCCTGGTCAACATGGTGAAACCCCGTCTCTACTAAAACTACAAAAAATTAGCTGGGCATGGTGGTGCGTGCCTGTAATCCCAGCTACTCAGGAGGCTGAGGCAGGAGAATTGCCTGAACCCAGGAGGCGGAGGTTGCGGTGAGCCGAGATCGCGCCATTTGCACTCCAGCCTGGGTAACGAGCGAAACTCCGTCTCAAAAAAAAAAAAAAGAAAATAGTATAACCAAGAAAATTAAGGTGTTAATGTGTGCATATGTGTGTATATAGGCACATTATATGCATATATGTTATTTATATGATATAGGATGAATATATCAATATACAATATATTATTGAAGTTGACTTATTTCTCACAATAAGCATATAACATATTTGATATAACTTACCTAATGTCTATTCACATTGAAAGTGATAGAGAAGAAAAATGGATCCATTTGCATTTTTTATATACATTGTACTTTATACTTATTATTAGCATATATGTAATCCAGAAAAAGAAGTCAATATTAAGCCTGGCAAATGGTATTTGATTGGTACTGCAGTGGTGTTTTATAAAACACTCATGGAAGAAAGAAGAAAGAAGGAATTTAATGATGGTTTTCCTTATAAAATCGGCAAATAATTAAGAAAATAAAATGGCAAGTGGTTTCAAAATATTTTATTAATATACCATCTCTGTTATTTTGTAGTTTATCTTAGACCAAAAGTGAATGCATAGATGCAGTATTTTTTAATCAGTAAATTACTGATTCATTTAAAATGTTTATCTTACAGAAACTGATGTGCAATTGCCATAGAAAATCTAGAACATTTTGAACCGTTTTATAAGCATAAACATGTCTAGCAATCTAGACTCCAGTTTTCATATTTTGATATGTTTCTTTTCAGTGTTTCTGGAAAGTATTTTGCACAGTGATTAAGAGAATGGGCTCCTTAGCCAGTTTGTCTGGCCTTAAATTTCAACTCACCAAACTGGGCAGGCTTTTTGTTCTTGTTTTTGCTTTTGATAGAGTATCGCTGGTATGGTTTGGCTGTGTCCCCACCCAAATCTCATCTTGAATTGTAACTCCCACAATTCCTACCTGTTGTGGGAGTAACCTGGTGGAGGTGACTCAATCATGGGGATGGCTCTTTCCCCTGCTGTTCTCATGATAGTGAATAAGTCTTTTTTTTTTTTCCCCATTTATTTATTTTATTGCATTTTAGGTTTTGAGGTACATGTGAAGAACATGCAAAATTGTTGCATAGTAACACACGTGGCAGTGTGATTTGCTGCCTTCCTCCCCATCACCTACATCTGGCATTTCTCCCCTTGCTATCTCTCCCCAGCTTCCCACCCCCCACCGTCCCTCCCCTATTTCCTCCCAAGATAGTGAATAAGTCTTACAAGATCTGGTGGTTTTAAAAACGAGAGTCTCCCTGTACAAGCTTCTCTTGTCTGCCACCATGTAAGATGTGCCTTTTACCTTCCGCCATGATCGTGAGGCCTCCTCAGCCACATGGAACTGTGAGTCCATTAAACCTCTTTCTCTGTATAAATTACCCAGTATTGGGTATGTCTTTAACAGCAGCATGAAATCCGACTAATACAGTCACTTCGTCACCCAGGCTGGAGTGCAGTGGCCCATTCTCAGCTTCTGCGTCCCAGGCTCAAGGAATCCTCCTGTGTTAGCCTCCTGAGTAGCTGGAACCACAGAAGCATGCTACAATGCCTGGCTAATTTTTGTATTTTTGATAAAGACAAGGTTTCACCATGTTGCCCAGGCTGGTCTTGAACTCCTGAGCTAAGCTGTCCTCCTGCCTCAGCTATCTAACCTGCTGGGGTTACAGGCATGATCCATCATGCCCAGCCTGAGGCAAACTATTGAATGCCTCTGTGCCTCAGATTCCTCATCTCCAAAATGTGAATCAATATCTCCATGTTCTTGTGTGAGTTAAATGAGGTAAAAATTCATAGTATTTAAAGGCATGCCTGGAACATAGTAAGCACAGAATAGGTAGAGTGACACATGTTCTGTGTCTGCAAAAGAATCTCAATTTAGGCCTTCTGTCCTAGACTATTAATAGGAACCTCTTTCACTTTCAGTAGTACCCTTGTGCAGACAATAAATTTTATAGTCACACTGTATGTGAAAAATTGTTATTATGTTTTCTAGGCATATGCATGATTTTACATGGTTGAGGTAGTATTATATTAACAGTTTCAATCTTATTTTTATCACCTTTATATGGTATAGTTAGAATTTTCCCATTTCAATCCCTTTTTTATTAATAATTCTAATGTTTGTATGTGATCTGCTAGAATAAATATTCCTTAATTCACCTATGTGTATGTCTATCGTTTTTAATTTGGCCTACCAAAATAATGCTATGATGAGTATCTTTGCCCATATATTTTGACTACCCTTCTGTTTAATTTTTTTTTAATACCATGGTAAATTTAAATTATTGAGACAAAAGCAATGCACATTTGTTAGGATTTTGATAATGGTGTGTGTCTTAAGCCATGTAGAATTCTAAAATACAGCTTAGACAAGAAATAAGGCAACCAAACTATCTCTGCCCAGGCTTTTGCTGAAACTGCATTTCAGAGTTAAAATTACATAGAAGCTTCGGTTGATTCTTTCATTTGACCTTTATTTGCTGAATGGCCTTTTTATCCTATGTTGGTAATGATATTCAAGTTTCTTTTCTGCTTGGTATTCCTACACCATATCCTAGCTGTCATTTTGTGCTAATTTTCCATAAATTATCTAGCAAAAACAAACCACTCAATAACAAAGAATGAATTGAGTGTATGCCCCTTTGACTTATGATTTCTGGAGCTGGAGATCTCCTGTGGCTTAAGGAAAATATTCAACACATCAGTGTGTGTCAAACATCAGTTCTGAAATTATCAGGTAATCTCAAATCTCCAAGGCTGTTGCTGTGGGTTTCAATAGATTTGCAGAGTTGTTTTAAAGGAAATAGGAAATGTCAGACTTGTGTCTCTAAGGTTTGGTCTCCTGAGTAATGGTTTGTATATGTCCTTTATTGGATGCCCTTTTGTCCGCATAAAGCAGAAATATTAGGTTTGTTTGGAATCTGTGCTCTTCTGTTTGAGTCTGACGAGGCTTGACAATTTCATATCTTTCCTTTGTTTTCATCTTCCCTGTATAGTAACTTTTGATTTTGTAGTTACCTTTAAAACACATTAGGTACTTTTAAACAGTAATTAATACTTTATAGGACCAATAGATTGAGGTATGCTTAAGATGATATCTTTTTGTTTTAATCAAGATAATAAAAAATTACTGAGATTTTAGAAAATTTCAGGTGGTAGTGGATTTATAATTGCAAAGAGAGATATTACTTAATTTAATAGGATGTTTTGTGGTATTTATATTTCATTTCATCATGTTGTTAAACATTTTTTCCTCCAATAACATTTCTGTTTGTTCTCCATTTCTCTGTTTTATAGGATTGAAACTGCCATTCCTGAAACATTTCCTTCTTTATCGTGCCTTGCAACTTTTATCTCTCTGTTCTTAAATTATATTCTCTAGAAGTTAAATTTGGAATATTTGTTTTTAACTTTTTATTTTGAAATAATTACAGACTCACAAGAAATTTCAAACAAAATACAGAGAAACTTCATGTATTTGTCAACCAGCTTCCAGCAACAATAAAATTTTACATAGCTACAGTGAATTAGCAGAACCAGGAAATTCATATTGGCATAATACAATTAACTAGTGACATGGTTTAGCTGTCCCCACCCAAATCTCAACTTGAATTGTATCTCCCAGAATTCCCACGTTGTGGAAGGGTCCCAGGGGGAAGTAATTGCATCATGGCAGTTAGTCTTTTCTGTGTTATTCTCATGAGAGTGAATAAGTCTCATGAGATCAGATGGGTTTATCAGGGGTTGCCATTTTGCTTCTTGTCTCATTTATCTCTTGCCACCACCAATGTAAGAAGTGCCTTTCACCTTCTGCCATGATTCTGAGGCCTCCCCAACCACTTGGAATTGCAAGTCTAATTAAACCTTCTTTACTTCCCAGTCTTAGGTATGTCTTTATCAGCAGCATGAAAATGGACTAATACAGTAAATTGGTACCAATAGAGTGGTGCACTGCTGAAAACACCCAAAAATGTAGAAGTTACTTTGGAACTGGGTAACAGGCTGAGATTTATGAACAGTTTTAAGGGCTCAGAAGACAACAGGAAAATGTGGGAAAGTTTGGAACTTCCTAGAGACTTGTTGAATGGCTTTGCCCAAAATGCTGATAGCAATATGGACAATAAAATCCAGGCTGAAGTGGTCTCAGATGGAAATGAGGAACTTATTGGGAACTGCAGCAAAGGTGACTCTTGTTATGTTTTGGCAAACAGACTGGCAGCATTTTGCCCCTGCCCGAGAAATTTGTGGAACTTTGAAAGAGAGATAACTTAGGGTATCTGGTGGAAAAAATTTCTAAGCAGCAAAGCATCCAAGATGTGACTTCAGTGCTGTTAAAAGCATTCAGTTTTGTAAGGGAAGCAGAGCATAAATGTTTGGAAAATTTGCAGGCTGACTATACTATAGAAAAGAAAATCCCATTTTCTGAAGAGAAATTCAAGCTGGTTGCGGAAATTTGCATAAGTAGCAAGGACCCTAATGGTAATCCCCAAGACCATGGGGAAAATATATCTAGGCCATGTCAGAGACCTTCACAGCAGCCCCTCCCATCACAGGCCTGGAAGACCCAGAAGGAAAAAATGGTTTTCTGGGCTGGGCTCAGGGTCTCTGTGTTGTGTGCAGCCTAGGGACCCAGGGTCCTGTGTCCCAGCTGCTCCAGCCATGGTTGAAAGGAGCCAATGTACAGCTCACACTGTGATTTCAGAGGATGCCAGCCCCAATCCTTGGCAACTTCCAGGTGTTGAACCTCTGGGTTCACAGAAGTCAAGAATTGAGGTTTGGGAACCTCTGCCTAGATTTCAGAAGATGTATGGAAACTCCTAAATCCCCAGGCAGAAGTTTGCTGCAGGGGTGGGCCCTCATGGAGAACCTCTGCTAGGACAGTGTGGAAGGGAAATGTGGGATCAGAGCCCCCACACAGAGTCCCTACTGGGGCACTGCCTAATGAAGCTATGAGACGAGGGCCACTGTCCTCCAGAACCCCAGAATGGTAGATCCATGGACAGTTTGCACAGTGCACCTGGAAAAGCCCAGTCACTCAAGGCCAGTTGGTGAAAGTAGCAAGGAAGGAGGCAGTACCCTGCAAAGCCACAGGGGCGGAGCTACTGAAGACCATGGGAACTTACCGTTTGAATCCGTGTGACCAGGATGTGAGAACTGGAGTCAAAGGAGATCATTTTGAAACTTTAAAATTTGATGGCCCCACTGGATTTTGGACTTGCCTGATACCTGTAATGACTTTGTTTCAAAGCCCCACCTTCAAACACCCTCACACAGGTGGTTAGCATTTCAGCATATGAATTTGAGAGAGATATAGCATTTAGTCTGTAGCAGTAAATGTGCAATATAAAGTAAATAATCAGCTTTATTGTTGTGTTGCATTATCAGAATGTACATTTCCTAGTATTAAATCTTTGTATACCTAAATTCGTATGCCAAATCATTGGGGTGGGTGATTTCTTAGTAAGCATAGAATTCAGTTCCTTTTTCTTTTAGTTAAGAATATTTTAACTATGTTTATGAGAGATACTGTTTGGTAATTTTATTCTTTTTATGTTAACTTCATCAATAGTTGGTAATAGTTATGTTTGCTTTGTAAAATTAACTGAAAGGAAGCCACTTTTTATAACTTTATACATATTTCATAGTTTGGGGTTCATTTTGTAAGATTTTTTAAACAGATACTAAAAACACTGGTTATAGGGACGTTAATTAAGATTTTCAAAATAATGTTTTATGCTTCTTGCAAAAATTGATACATGCAAACAATTTACCATTTTAAAAATTAAGATTTTTTTAAGCAGCACATGTTTATTTTAGTGAAATATGTATTTAATTTTCTAAGATAGATAGTATTTTTTGTCTTTAAAAATTTTTCTACGTTTTTATGTTTTTTCACTTTAAATTTAATATTTTCTCAGTTTTTATTTTTATCACATTTGCCATATTTTTCTGTATTATGGGTTATTTGTTAAAGAAGTAACTCCTGTATATGTAGATATTTACTGTTTTTATTTATAATTTATTACCTTTTAACTTAATGTGTAATTAGTGTCCCTTTGATTTTACTTCTATGTTTTGCTGTACCATTTTGAAATTCTTGAGTTAAATTCTTTACTATTTTTAATTTTTTATTTATAAAGTTTAAATGTTAAATATGTCCCTTCAGTTTAGTTATTTTGATGTTCTCACTCATCACACATTTTTTAGGGGAAACACTATATGCCTTTTCATCAAATCAGTCTCAAGAAACTGAAAATTACTTTTTATATGCTTACACTCAAAGCTTGGATAGAGATATGTCTCCACTTCCTTAAGTTGGGGGAAAAAGTTATTCTTCCAGGCTATAGTCAAAAGAAAAATAATTATAGTAATTTTTGTTTGTTTGTTTGTTTGGGCCTTTGTTTGCTTGAGGTGGAATTTCAATCTTGCTGCCTAGGCTGAAGTGCAGTGGAGTGACCTCAGCTCACTGCAACCTCCACCTCCCAGGTCCAAGTGACACTCCTTCCTTAGCCTCCCCAGTAGCTTGGATTAGAGACACCAGACACCACACCCAGCTAATTTTTGTGTTTTTGGTAGAGACGGAGGTTCACCATGTTGGCTAGGCTGGTCTGGAACTATTGACCTCAGGTGATCTGCCCGCCTTGGTCTCCCAAAGTGCTAGGATTATAGGCATGAGCCACTGTACCCAGGCTACAGTAACTTTTAAAAGTAGGTTGTGGTGGACAAAAGTCCACAGAAATAACAAACAGAAAAATCTATTTATTAACACTATTTTCTAAACAAAAGCTTTCTTACTTTTAAAATGTAAGTCATAATGGCCTGTAACAGATGAATCATGTAAAAATTGAAATAAATATATAAAATTTTAACAAAGAATTTTAACATATTTTAACACAAAATTCTTTAAAATTCTAATTTATACCTTTTTATTACCTTCTGTATACACTCTTGATACATTACCCATTACATTAATTATTAATGTACACTCTAGTCAAGATCTTTTATTATGTGAGGTCATCAGTCAATGATAATAGAGATATTGATGAATTAGTCTCCTCATCAGAAATTGAGCAACATTGTCATTTAAGATGATACATGAGCCTTTAAAACATATTCAAAAATATTGAGTCTTAGTCTTCTATTGCTTTTCTCTGAATGTGCATTTAGACCTTTGTGCATCTATCTACCCACCCATTCATTAAACTTTCAGCATTAACTTTCTACTCCAATGACCAGAATCATGTTTGTTCTTGTTGACTGCTGTACTCCTATTGCAAAGACCTAGAACATAGTCAGAGCTCAGTACACTCTGAGGATTCAAAATAAATGAACAGAGATTGTTGTAGGAAGAATTCTAAGATAGCCCCTATGACCTTCATTCCCTCATGTTACTCTGGTGATACCTTACATGGCAAAGGAGTCGTGCAGATGTAACTGAGGCTAATAATCAACTTTAAGACAGTGAGAGTATCTGGGCAAGCCTAATCTAATCACACAAAAACTTAAAAATCAGGGTGTTTTCTTCAACTAAGATTAAAATGGGAAGTCAGAGAGTTTCAAAGTACAAGAAGCATTTAAAGCACATTTTTCTGATTTTGAAGATGCCTTGCATCTTCTTCTGAGTTCAGTTTGAGGTTATCTTTCTAATAATGGATTAGATTTCATTGTTTTAAAAAAGGAACAATTTATATGAATCTATTTTTAAATACATTGAAGAGGGTGATACTGGGGGTGCTGGTTGTTCTGTTTAACTTTCTCTTAATTTCTAACATAATTGAATTTTGAGTAGGTAATCTAACCTATATGGTTTTTATTTTAAAAAATATATTGAGGTTTTATGTAATCTATTTTTAAAATATTCAATGGAAACTTGAAAAAATACTGTTTCGCATATTCTTGTATATATGTATTAAAAATCTTGTACAGTATAATGCTCAAATTTTATCCTTTATTTAATAAGTCATAGCAAAGAGATATGCTAGTGATTTCACAATTAAATGTGACATTCATTTACTGTTTTGCTTTGTAACAATAAATATTTTATTGTTTTCCATGTGATAACTTTTCCTTTAAATTCTACTTTATGTGAAATCAATGATGTTATAAATAGTCTTTGTTGTTTACTTTATTAATCTTAGTACATTTTAATATTGTTAAACTTACAGTAACAATTTGTATACTTCCTGGAAAGAGGTTAGGGTAATAGAGTTTGATTTTTTGTTTTGTTTTCAGCTGAGGTTTCTTTTATTTTTTTTTTTGGTAATTTCAATGTTATGGTCTTTCTTTAAATAGTTAGTGGTATAGTTCATCTTTGTTTATCATACCTGATTTATTTTTACTTTTGTGAACTTGCTTATAGTTTCCTTACAAATATTAGGTGGGTCCCAAGGTTATTGCGGTTTTTGCTAATTACTTGTTAAAAGATGGTACATCTGAGGAAGTAAATGAGGAAAGGATGATAGAGATTGGTGGCAGTAGAGCTGAGTCAGTCTTACAGTTGCTATTGCTGCTTAAGAAATGACCGCAAATTTAATAAGGTGAAAGAACAACCACTTCCTTATATCTCATGGATTCTATAGGTAAGAAATTCCAGCAGGATTCCGCTGAGCGATTCTTCTTCTCTCACATTATTAACTAGGATGACTCAGTGCTAGTCAGCTGGAAAACAAGCCAGTTTGGAAGATGCAAGGTGCTTTTCTCTGTCTTATAAATTGGTGGGGTTGTCTTGAAGGCAAGGCACAGATGGGAGGGACTCTTTGATTTGAAATGCAAATCAAAACTACAGTGAGATACCATCTCACACCATTCAAAATGGTTATATTAAAAGTCAAAAAATAACAGGTGCTGGCAATGTTGTGGAGAAAAAGGAACATTTCTACACTGTTGGCGGGAGTGTAAATTAGTCCAATCATGTAGAAAACAGTGTGATGATTCCTCAAAGACTTAAAAAGAGAACTGCTATTTGACCCAGCAGTCCCATTACTGGGTATATACCCAAAGGAATATAAATTGCTCTATTATAAAGACACATACATGCATATGTTTATTACAGCAGTATTCACAATAGCAAAGGCATGGATTCAACATAAATGCCCATCAGTGGTAGAATGGATAAAGAAAATGTGGTACCTATATATCATGGCATATTATGCAACCATGAAAAATGAAATCATGCCCTTTGTAGGAGTATGGATGGAGTTGGAAGCCATTTTCCTTAGCAAACTAATGCAGGAACAGAAAACCAAATACTGCATGTTCTCACTTATAAGTGGGAGTCAAAGATGAATACATAAACACATAGAGGGGAACAACACTGAAATATTCTAAGCAGAGAAGTGATATCTGAATTGCATTTCTGAGATATCTCTGGCACTTGTGTAAAAAATGGCTGAAAGGTATCAATGGAAGAAGCTAGGGGACCAGTTAAGAGGCTTTTGCAATAATCACAAGAGGAAATAAGTGTGGCTTACACTAGGAATCATCAAATTGGAAGGGCTCATGTTGAAATGTGGTCAGAATCTGGACATTTTGAGTAAGCCTATATGAAGTTTTAATACTATCTCAAAATAAAGACTATAGAAGGTTTTTCCTTTCTCATGCCCTGACACCTTCCATATCCTTTATTTTGAGATAGTATTACAATTCTTACTATCTTACTGAAAATTCTTACTATCTTGTTTTGTAAGTTGGAACATCATTACAGTTTTAATTAGGGTATTGTTAAATATTTATTTTTATTTTATAATTCAACAATATTGAAAATACTTTACAATATTGTTGTGGTAAATTATCATAAAATATGAAAAGTAAATCTTTCAATTAACTGAATCAGTTGTTCCCTTGCAAGATTTTGACTTCACAACTTCCTAATTCTTGAAACATAAATTTTGATTATTTTTCTAATATGTACCCATAGGTCTTTGAGTAAATTTTTATTGAAAGGACAAATTAGTGCTGGATATGCAGATGTCATCACTTTGTATTCAGGTAAAGACAACCTGATATATATGATCTTCTTGATCGTATTTATTCTCTTAACATCTTTATGTCTTCTAATAATGTTAACAGAGAAGAAGAAAAGTCTTATCTAAGCCTGACATTTTATTTTTAAGGATTTTTTTTTCTTTATTGGTAAAATTCAGGAGTTTGGCTAGTTGTTGTTTAAATACGGATAGCTCTTCCGTGTTGCTTCCCCCTCCCCGACTAGAATCTGGTTGGTGCTTTTATTATTCGTACTTCAGTGATAGCTTTGATCGTTTCGGGTCTCATTGCCCTTGCGTCCTTCCCCAGGACACAAACTGTGGTCTCTGGCATGAGTTTATCTCTTTCTCTCCCGCCCAGAGCTCTGATTCAATTACTGCTTGAAATTTTCAGCATGTCACTTTCCTTCTCCATGGATTTCCCTGTGGATGGAAAATCTGCCCTTGCACTTCACTTTCTTAGAATCCTCATCTCAGCTCTCTCCCATTTTGTGATATGAGCCTCTTTTGACATTGTAGCCTTCATCACCTATTTCCTAAATGGTGTGTTTCTACATACTGTTCATAGACAAATAGTTTAAAGCAATGTTCTATAGTTTCTTGTGGTTTGACAATCATATATTTTTAAATATGTTTTCTCCCCATGAGACTTCAGCATAGAGTTTCCCTTTTTCTGGTATGCAGGATGATTTTTAGAATTTTTTTTCTGTTATATTTTCCCCATTCTGTTTACCTAGAAGGTAGTGATATTTACTCCAAACCAGAGTTTGATGTTGTATTAGTCAATATTTATACTGCTATGAAGAAATACCTGAGACTATAAAGAAAAAAAAGGTTTAATGGACTCACAGTTCCACATAGCTGGAGAGGCCTCACAATCATGGTGGAAGGTGAAGGAGGAGCAAAGACATGTCTTACATGGTGGTAGGCAAGTGAGAGTTGTGAGATTAGATCTTGTGAGAGTTATTCACAGTCATGAGAACAGCACAGGGAAAAACCCATTCCCATGATTCAGTTGCCTCCCAATGGGTCCCCCCCATGACATGTGGGGATTATGGGAGCTACAATTCAAGATGAGATTTGGGTAGGGACAATTCTATGGCCAAACCATATCGTTTATCCCCTGGCACCTCCCAAATTTCATGTTCTCACATTTCAAAAATCAATCATGCCTTCCCAACAGTCCCCCAACATCTTAACTCATTTCAGAATTAACTCAAAAGTCCACAGTCCAAAAGCTCATCTGAGACAAGTACTTTCCACCTATGAACCTGTAAAACTGAAAGCAAGTTAGTTACTTCCTGCATACAATGGCGGTACAGGCCTTAGGTACCCTCAATGTATTTGGGTAGAGGGAGAAATTGGTGTAAACAAAGGGGATACAGGCTCCATGCAAGTCTGAAAACCAGTAGGGCAGTCACTAAACATTAAACTTCCAAAATGATCTGCTTTGACTCCAAGTCTCACATGCAGGTCACACCAATGCAAGTGGTGGTCTCCCACAAACTTGGGCATCTCTGCCCCTGTGGCTTTGCAGGGTATAGCCTCCCTCCTGGCTGCTTTCACTGGCTGGCATTGTTTGTGGCTTTTCTAGGTGCACAGAGTAAGCTGTTGGTAGATTTCCCATTTTGGGGTCTGAAGGATGGTGACCCTCTTCTCACAGCTCCACTAGGCAGTGCCCCAGTAGGGACTCTGTCTGGGGGGCAGAGCCTACATTTCCCTTCTCTACTACCCTAGCAGTTGTTCTTCATGAGTCCCTGTGCCCCTCCACAGCAAACTTCTGCCTGGACATCCAAGTGTTTCCATACATTCTCTGAAATCTAGGTGGAGGCTCCCAAACTTCAGTTCTTGACTTCTGTGTGCCTGCAGGCTCAACATTATGTGGAAGCTTCCAAAGTTTGGGGCTTGCATTCTCCGAAGCCATGGCCTGAGCTATACCCTGCTGTCTCCTGCCCAAGGCGTGGCTGCAGTGGCTGAAATGCGGGGCACCAAGTCTCTAGGCTGCACACAGCAGGGGGACCTGGCCCTGGCCCAGGAAACCACTTTTCCCTCCTAGGCTTTTGAGCCTGTGATGGAAAGAGCTTCCCTGAAGGTGTGAATGTGTGAAGGTCTGAAAGTCTAACATGTCCTGGAGACATTTGCCCCATTGTCTTGCTGATTAATATTTGACTCCTTGTTACTTATGCAAATTTCTACAGCAGGCTTTAATTTCTCCCCAGAAAACATATTTTTCTTTTCTGTTGCATTGTCAGGCTGCAAATTTTCCAAACCCTTATGCTCTGCTTCCTCTTGAACACTTTGCTGCTTAGAAATTTCTTTCACCAGGTACCCTAAATCATCTCTCTCAAGTTCAAAGTTCCATAGATGTCTGGGGCAGGAGCAAAATGCTACGTCTTTTTGCTAAAGCATAACGAGAGTCACCTTTGCTCCAGTTCCCCACAAGCTCCTCATCTCCATCTCCAGCCTGGACTTTAGTGTTTGTCACTGTCAGCATTTTAGTCAAAGCCAGTCAACGTGTCTCTAGGAAGTTCCAAAATTTCCCACATCGTTCTGTCTTCTGAGCCCTCCAAGTCTCTAGGAAGTTTCAGACTTGCCCACATTTTTCCATCTTCTTCTGAGCCCTCCAAACTGTTCCAACCTCTGCTTGTTACCCAGTTCCAAAGTCACTTCCACATTTTCAGATATCTTAATAGCAGTATCCTACTCTACCAGTAGCAATTACTGTCTTAGTGCATTTTTATACTGCTGTGAAGAAATATCCGAGACTGGGTAATTTACAAAGAAAAAGAGGTTAATGGACGCACAGTTCCACAAAGCTGGGGAGGCCTCATAATCATGGCAGAAGGTGAAGGAGGAGTAAAGCCATGTCTCATATGGTGGCAGGCAAGAGTGTGTACAGGGGAACTGCCCTTTATAAACCCATCAGATCTTGTGAGACTTATTCACTATCGCAAGAACAGCACATGGAAAAACCCACGCCTGTGGTTCAATTATCTCCTACTGGGTTCCCCCAAGGACACATGGGGATTATGGGAGCTACAATTCAAGATGAAATTTGGATGGGGACACCACCAAATCATATCAATAATATCTAACAGGAAATGATGGTTTTTAAAATTAGTTTATTCTTCTACCTTTGAGAAATTGGCTGAGGCCCTTTCTCTGATCTGCGGTAGAGATAAGGTTGATATGCATAGCTCCTCTCAGTAGTGAGCAAGTATTTATTGGAATAGCTCAGCTAGGCTAAAGTGGAGAACTCTAATATCTAGTCCGGCTTGTTGCACAAGATATACACAATATCTCGCATGCACGTATAATGCAGGGTGCTGGTGATGGCAAGAATGAGTGCTGCTTTATACATTATTCATGTGATTGCTTTCTGGGTAGAGGTTCTAAAGGAAGGCTGTATTTTACTTGGAAAATAATCTTAAATGGCCAGTTGGTATGATGCAAGTTGCTTATCTGTAGTCCTGTTTTGCTTTATTATCCCTCTCTATTGTTCCCCAAACTTATTAAAATCCCATTGGATGAAATAACAATGAATAACATAGGGAGGGAACAGGACGGGAGAGAAGAATGCCAGGGAGGTCATGCGGATAAGACCTGGGCCACTGGAGATGCAAACTGCTAGACTGGCAGTTCTGCTGCCTCTTCTCCCAAGGCGTACCCAGGCCTGACAGGCACCCGATACATCTGTTCGTTGGTCTGTTTTCATTGTATCCTCTATCTTCTGAGGAGCTTAGCATATAACATATGTGAGATTGGCCAGTATGGCCCCTCAAAAAGTAAGAATAGAGCTGTAAATGAATAAGTGCCCATTTTCTGGGACACTCCAAGAGTCTGACTCAGGGGACAGGCTGGGAAAGGCAACTACCTTCTTACATGATTTTCATATTGAGGAAATTCTTCCATTTCATAAAATAAAATATGGATGGGACAGTGTAATTTAATTGCTCTTATAGTTAGTAAAAACTTCCTTCTAGATTACTCTGCATATTGAGTGTCAGTTCTAGTAATTAGCGTTGTTTTAAGTTTACATTTGTTTGCTTTGTTTTACTGATTTCTTACTTTCTTTTTTAATGGGAACTTGGATAGGACTCCATTACAAAGTATCATCCAGATGCTGTTTAAAACTGGGCCAAATCGGCATTGGAATGAAATTACACATTCATGGGATTTGTTACTAGAGTCAGTACTGTTTTGGAATGATTCATGTAACATTTATAAGGACCAATTCTGAGAAAGGTAAATCATTCCCATAAATTATTTTTTAGGTTACTTTAGTGTCAGTCATATATTCACTCACATAACAAATATGCATTGAGCTCCTATAGTACTAGAGGATGATTAAACAGATACACTACTTGACCTCAACAAATGTACTGTCAAGAAGGAAGTTACGGATGTTAAGCAAATGATTGCACAATTGCTACTTAATTACAACAATAATAAATGCATCCTGGAAAATAAAATATCATCGATCAGTAGATGCAAGGCATCAACCTAAATAACAGAGAGAGACTCTCTAAAAGAAAAGTGGATGGGGATGGAGTATTTCAGTAACAATACATGTGCCATAGTCAACTATGCATACATTCAGGGAGGTAAAGGAAGACGAAAGTATTTAAAGAAAAAAGGTGGAGGATTACACAATTGCTTTGACATAGTTATCCTTGATTACAAGGATCAACACCAAGGGTGGTGCCAGTCCAAGGTTGGACAGGCATTTGCTGGACGTATGTCCTTGCAGGTGTGTTTTTGTGTGTAAGTTTGTAATGGCAAGATTGTGGTTTTTGCAGTCTTTTGTGATAGTTCTTGTTATCAGGCATCTGTGCATGAGAATTCTCCCTCATGGCTTTCTCTGGCTGCATTTGGCATGCTCTATTTTTATTTTTAAAATAAATGACTCTATTTTGATTCTGAACACTTTCACATTTTTCTCTTTTGACCAAGATCTTTCCCTAAAGGTGTCACCGCTCAGTCGTCCTGCAGTTAGGTTTCAGTTGCCTCTCAGTGCTGGGATGGGTCTGTCCTGGGTTGTTGGTCTGACCTCACATTGGAGGCAGTAAGGTTACTAGGGGTCAGTGTTAAAACTCATTTGCTACATTTGAGCATCAAGAGAAATTTGTAGTGAGTGGCACTCAGGCTTCCTGGAGTCCATTATTAAGTTCAATTTTGTTTGTTTTGTAGTCTTTGGCTATCATTTAAAATTGCTGGCCAGCCTTATTCTGTTAGGAGTTGTCCTGCAGAAATTTAACAAGTAACAGATACAAAGTTTTAAAAGGTAAAATGCAAAGAAAAATTAATAATAATATTATAATCTCAATTTGCATAATAATTTTGAGCCATTAATCTAGTCTTAAAGTAAACTGATTTAATATATCAAATGATTATCATCCTGTCATGCAAAAAAGAAGCCATTAAGAAGAGTAGACGTCTCATTGTGATTTGGAGTTTTGTTATCAGCATCTTGGGAAAAGCCATCTACTGTGTGTAAACATCAATTTCTCATCCTAGTTTGCAGTTTGAATGTCTCTGGTTATGGCATCGAGCAGTTTGGTGACATTTTGTGTGGCCCATATACCAGGTATGAAAATTGCTTTTTAAAATTAATCTAATTTCAACTTACAGTATTTCAAGAACAGAGCTGATCCCGTTTTTGGTAATTCTGTGGAATAAAGTTAGATTGGAGGAATATAAAAAATTCAGTATCTAGTCTGTTCTATAGGTAGATAACAAGAACTTGAATACAGTCACAAAGCCACAATCTAATAGCAGACGTATTTAAGATTTTTTTTTAGAAACAGCTTTTTCTCTCTATATTGATCACATAAGAATCTCAGATTTAAAAACCTCTTGAGCCTGGGAAGCTTAGCCAAGGCAGATTTTATGTACAGTCTTAAGGTTCCTAGGCTTGCCAGGAAGTGACAATTTTTACTTGCTGTAAGAGTGGGAACCTTTGAAGGCAGACATTATGTGCATGGACTCAAATATTATATTCTGTTTAAAGCCTTGGTAATATAACCAATGTTTTCAATTGTATCCTTCTATAAAGAGATAGCAATTTTTTATTGAACTTATACAAATAACTATACGACCATGAAAAATAAGAATACTCATGAATAATTTCTGCATTTGGAGGGATCAAGTAGGTAGAAAAAAACAAATATTTTCACGTTTGTTCATAAAAAGTATGTTGTACCAAATTGCTATACACTACAAAGAGCTTATGAGAGAAAATTTCCATAAATCTGGAAAATTAAATAAGAATCAACAATGTTTCAAATAAGTCATAGAAATATTATTTTCATCAGGTACTTTAATCTCATGTGATTAAATTTTGTTCAGCTTGACCTTGATTAGCAGTTTCATGAATTCATCAGTTTCTTCATTACAGTTTAAAATTTTTTATTTAGTTCATTTATCTTAAAGTTATTAGGAACCTCCATTTAAGAGTGCTTATTAGAGTATTTTCCATGAATCTGATTGCAGATGCCTCTAGAGAATTCAAAACAAAAACTGTGAGTGACAAAAACTTTGAACAACTATGGATAAACAGATAATGAACATTTATAATTGAAAACAAAATTTAGTTTTTTTAAATAACAACCCAAATTATGACTGATAGCATCACATCAGGACTGTCAGACTTTTATACATTTCACATAATCTTTAGAATACTCGCATCAAAAATATAACCACAAATATAGCTACAAACAAGAGTTAACACAGCAAAAAACATGACTGGTGACATATAACGTACTGGTTAATTTATATAATTTTTGAAACATTAACATACCCAGTCATTTTACTTCTGGACAAACATTTACCACATAATATTCTTTCTCATAAAAATTTATTCTCTTTTCAACCATTCTTACCAAAAGTACATTTTCATACCCAGAACTTTCTTCACATTTCTCTCTCCTACTTACTTGTCCTTTTTTACCATGTTTTTATGGTTTTCCAAATTTTTATTTAGAAACAACCTTTAAATAAACTCCAAATTAGACAAAATTATTCTTTTTCTCAATGAAGAACACTTTTATGCTTTTCTTACAAATTTTTATTAAAATATATTTCATTTTTGATATACTTTATACACAGAATTGTATATTAACTGTAATTTTACTTTTTTTTTTTTGAAATGAAGTCTTGCTCTGTCACTCAGGCTAGAGTGCAGTGGCGTGATCTTGGCTCACTGCAGCGTCTACCTCCTGGGCTCAAGTGATTCTCCTGCCTCAGCCTCCAGAGTAGCTGGGATTATAGGTCGCTGCCACTGTGCCTGGCTAATTTTTGTATTTTTAGTGGAGATGGGGTTTCATCACCTTGGCCAGGTTAGTCTCAAACTCCTGACCTCATGATCTACCCGTCTCAGCCTCCTAAAGTACTGGGATTACAGGTGTGAGCCACCATGCCCAGCCACAAATCAGTATTATGATAAAAATTATTATATAATTTTGGAAGCATGATTCCAAAGAACATAACTTGTTATGTCTTAATAGACCCAAATATATTTAGACTTTCTATAAAATATAGGAACCAGTAACAAAATTAATCTTTAGCAATTTCTGTTTCAGTTTTATATCTTATTTGAAAATGGCCCAGAAATTTAGTATCTATGACTTAATTTAACACAATACTTTAAGAGTTTAAATTAAACAAAAAGTTTATTCATAAACATTTCTCTTTTATATTTATCTGATTTATTTATCTTTAACACTTATACCTAGATACTTATGAAAACTAAGATATTAGACAAAGGAAGTCACCCTTTGAAGTTTTTTATCTGTTAACCATTTTTATAGCCTGTGAAGGTCAAGTATTTTCCTAAATAAGAAACTTAAAGTTATTTGCATAGACATTTTGCTGATAACTCAAAAAATGTAGTTGTTTTTATTAAACAAACAATATTCAATTACTCTCACATATCAAAGATTTACACAAATGAAGATCACTCTGTTTCCAGGTAGACTTTGTAGTTTTATAAACTTTGTATCAAATACTGATACCCTGAAAAATATAGCAGAGACAAATCCTGCCTGACCAGTAAACCTTAGGAAAAAAAAGTGTGCCAATGACTTTGAAGACATTTGTATTTTTATTTCATCACAAATTTAAAACCAACATATTTATTAAAAATTTACTTAAGCTGTATGAACTAAAATGCTTTTAGGTTTATCACTGTATATTTTATTTGAGCATGCATCTGACTAAGCCAATCTGAATAGAATTTTTTTCCCCATTTATTTATTTTATTGCATTTTAGGTTTTGGGGTACATGTGAAGAACATGCAAAATTGTTGCATAGGTACACACGTGGCAGTGTGATTTGCTGCCTTCCTCCCCATCACCTACATCTG
>NW_016107473.1:803486-804585 GCF_001604975.1 Cebus imitator
GTTTCCAGGTTCATCCATGTCCCTACAAAGGACCCAAACTCATCGTTTTTGATGGCTGCATAATATTCCATGGTGTATATATGCCACATTTTCCCGGAACCAACCCAAATGCCCATCAACGATAAACTGAATAGAATTTTTAAGGGATTTCTGGCCCTCTACCTCCGATTTAACCAGGTAGAAACAGCATAAACCATAAAACATGTACATATGTATAAGCATACCTAAACCATATACACACACAATGAAAAATCTTACAGCTTTCATTCTAGAACTTTGGTCATGAGATAGTAATATTCACACTGATTTATAAAAGACAGTTGGTTCCAAATTACATATCTGACAAAATAGGACCTATTTACATGGTCCTAAATTCTATTGCCCCTATAGATACTCTTACAAAGTCTGTGGACCAACATTTTAGATACAACTTATTTTTCAGTCTAATTAACCCGCTCTTTCCTACCTCCTTTTTTTCATTTTCAAGTGAGTTTAGAGTTAAATATTCCATTGTTTACATTTTAGCTAGGAATAGGATAATTGCATAAGAAAAACAAAATCTCCATGTGGCCTTGAAATGTTAGTTAAAAAAAATCTATCATTGTTTTCTGGTCTATTTTACTTAACTAGTCAATGTGGGCAGGGAAGCATTTTAGGAAGTTATTTTTTTCCCAGTTTTTCTCTGGCCCCTGCATGGCATGCAAAGCAATTTTTATATTAGTTAGCAATATATTATTGCTCTGAGATCAAGATTTTGACCTTTTTAAGTGCCTAACATTTGTAAACATTTATTTAGATATTTTTCTTTTAGAATATCAATTCTTCAATTATTTGTTCCATCACCCTAAGCAAACGTAAATGTACATTCCAGAAGGTGTCTAAGTTGTTGGTTGTCATGGAGCTATGATAATTTGCAAAACTGTCTATTTGATAGCCCTTCAGGACTTTTTAAAAAATCTTGGCTTGCATGCCATAAGCAGTGAATTTTATTTCAACACCTGCAGTAAAGTCAGTAGATTCAAAGTAGATAGGAAAAAATTAGAGAACTTTGAAGGCTCTACATGTTAAGTGTATGGTCTCTTTTTTTTTTTTTTTTTTT
>NW_016107473.1:806125-857049 GCF_001604975.1 Cebus imitator
ATAGAATGAAACTCATATCAGAATGTGCACAAAGATTTTAACCCAGGTGTGCAGGTCAAACAAAATATTAAATTAGGCATGTAAAAAGCAAGCAAGGGTAAATCCACCAGAAAAGACATGTCTCAGAGACAGAATGTAAATTTTGCAGAAACCAGAGTACTGTTGCCAGAAGGATAGTTGTCTTTATAGCAGAAAGGAATTGCCAGAAAAGATAAAATGTCTTTTATCATCCTAGGAGGGATGTTAAGGTGTTTTATTGCAGGTGGCCTTCTAATCAAAACAAATCCCTAATAAAGGAAAAAAAGGCCTCTACAGCAAAGAGAGACGGCCCATCTGAGAGAAGGCTGAGCAGGGCAGGAAAGGTGAGCATGGAAGCAGAGCTCTCAAGGGGCTCATGTGAGTCCCACACGCTGGCTCGTAGAATTGCCAGTTCCTTCTGGAAGTGATCTGGCTTCAGGTCCTACTTCTGGATACCGTTTATGACAAGCTTTAGAGAGAGGGTCTCTAAAATAAAATAATGTTTATTTGGGGATAGGGTGTTGCCTTGGGAATACATGTGCCACAGTGAACTGTGTGTGTATACAGGAAGTAAAGGAAGACAATGGTTTCTGAAGAAAAAATGAGGACGACGACTATGTAATGGTTTTGAGATAATTATCCTTGACTACAAGGTGCTGGGTTTGGAAGTAGTTTCTGCGCAGATATTCTCACAGAAGTGGTTTTTTGTGTAAGGTTTCAATGGACTTTGTGCAAGGTTGTGGTTTTCGTAGTCACTGATGATGGTTCTTATTACCAGGCATACTTGCATGAGAACCATCCCTTTATGGCCTTATTGGCTATGTTGTCAGGTCTTATGCCTTCCTTCCCTCCCTTCCTTTCTTCCCTCCCTCCTTCCCTCCCTTCCTTCCTTCCTTCCCTCCTTCTCTTTCTTTCTCTTTCTTTCTTTTCTTTTTTCTTTCTCTTTCTTTTCCTTCATTTCTTTCCTTCTTTTTTCTTTTCTTTTCTTTCTTTTCTTTTCTCCTTCCTTCCTTCCTTCCTTCCTTCCTTCCTTCCTTCCTTCCTTCCTTCCTTCCTTCCTTCCTTCCTTCCTTCCTTCCTTCCTTCCTTCCTTCCTTCCTTCTTTCTTTCTTTCTTTCTTTCTTTCTTTCTTTCTTTCTTTCTTTCTTTCTCACTACTTTAAAGCTACCCCATTTCAATGCTGACAAACCGCACAAATGACAGCAAGTAACCTACAAGGGATGCTGTAGTTTGGGGGTGGTATTACTTTTCTGTGGCTGCCATGACAAATTAACATGAACTGAGTGATTTCAATCTACAGAAATGTGTTCTCTTACAGTTGTGGAGATCAGAAGTCTGAAATCAGCATAATTGGGCCGAAATTGAAGTGTCAGTAAAACCACGCTCCGTCTCCTGGCTCTCAGAGAAAATCTATTTCTCACCTCTTTGCGTTCTGGCCTTCCTCGGCTTGTGGCTGCATCACTCCAATCTCTGGCTCCATGGTCCCATCGTCTTCTCCACTTCTGTCTTTAAAAAAATGCTCTCTGCCTCAGTCTTATAGGAATACATGTGATTGTATTTAGGGCCTACTCAAACCCTCTTGGATAATCCCTGCGTTTTAAGACCCTTAATTTAATCACATCTGTAAACCCCCTTTATAAGCTTAGTACAGATGACTGATGAAAGGGTACGAGGGGAAACTTTTCAGACAGGGAAGACAGAGTAAGTAAACACTGATGGACCTGGCAGAAATCATGAAAGGACTGAGAGGAGAATGGGGGAAGTATAAAGGGTACGGGAGAAACTGGCCACATTTCTCTGTTAGGTGTGGAATCTCTCCGTCATCTAGACTGGAAAATTCCATTCTATTTGGACTCCAGAGGTCTTCCAAAATCCTATAAATGCACATTTTTCCCATACTGAGCCAGCCAAATATGTGTGTTGGCTAATTGCCACTATTAGGAGTCTGGAAGTCCCTAAACACTGCAGTTTTATGGAAGCAAGACCAGCTGTTTTCCCTGTAACTGAGTTTGCCAAGACAGAGCTGGAGGGGCAGTTTTCTCATACATACAAGTGGACACAAATTAAATTCTGTTGCACAGGTAGATTGTTGTCTGAGGACTGCTTGGTAGTAGGACTTGGGCTGTAGTGTAGTTAAAGTAAGGCAAGAACAAGAATCCTCGTTATTTTCCCAACTCCTCCTCTTCCTCCCCCTCCTTCTCTTCTTCCTCCCCCTCCTTCTTCATCAAATACTTTAAAATATATAAATGTTTACTTTGTGACTCAACAGACCATAAAATGGAATTGTTGGACAGGACTTTAAGTTGGGTTGGAAAAGAGACAAGATTGAAACTGTGTTATGCTCAAATTCTGATGGTTTTAAAAATAGTAATCACTACAGTTATCTTCATTAAGAAAAAGTTATTTACAAATCTCTTCAAACTTCATATTTCTTCCACAGACCCAGGAACACAGCTTATTTGCTATTCAAAGTAGAAGTAAATATAGAGAGCGGTGTGTGTGTGTGTGTGTGTGTGTGTGTGTGTGTGTGTGTGTGTGTGTTTATTTAAAAAATGTATTTAGTTCTTATATTAATATGCCTGGCATGTAAGAATCCCAACCAATTTGTTTGGTAAAGTCAAAAAGAAGAGCAGTCAGGTGTTCATAATGAAAGCTACAAAGATCAGCTTTTGACTCACTTGATAGGCTCCCATCCCTGATTGAAAAATACGTGGACCACATATCATGGCCATCCAATTTATAGAGCGTTGGTGATGGACCTGACTCAAAGTCTGAAAATGACATCTGTAAAACCATGTTCTCGATAAAAATATGCAAATTTGCCAAAGTGAGGAAGGGAAAACAATTCCATTAAATGTAGGTTCAATAGTGTATTAGAACATATTGAATTAACTACCTCTATTAAAACCCATCTCGTGACTGCTGCTCCCTGTCTCACTGGCATTTGTCTCTTGGTGTAGTGCTCACCCACGTTTCTATTTGCCGTGTCGTGCAGTGTGACCACATTGTTCTTCAGACACAACTCTGCTTTGTGATTTCTCTCAACACTTTAACCCTGAGATTCTTTTTTACATACTTCAGTATGTTTCTCAGAAGATATAGTCTCCATGAGGGATAAAATACCAATTAAATACAAAACAAAATCAGAGAACTATTAACCATTCACTCTACTAAGTTCTCAAAGGTTACATTCTTTACCAGGTCATATAACCCGGTCCCAGGAAAATACCTTCAGGCAGGCAATTTAATATCGTGTACATTAAAATACCATCACGCAGGCAGCTTTCAACAAAGCATCCTAGAAGAAAAGGTCATTTGTGCTTATGTCTTTAAAAGTTTTGAAATAGCTATTGAAGATTATCTTTATGACATTGTCCATTGTCTGTTGCTGGAAGACTTATAAATTTTGCTTAAGAGTTTTGAGTTACCAAAAAAAATAGCTGCTGACATAGGCAGATACTATTTTATTAACAAATGACACCTGTTTGAATTCTGATTTTCCATTTGGCCTTCAATCAGAAGAGGCTTGGGACTACATTTTAGGCTGAAGGGTAGTGTTTTCTTCCCTAGGTCTTCCCATGTAATTGTCACATCCTTCTCTTCATGATTCTGTCATTTTGGCCTTGTTTTATAGCATCTGTGCCTTTTGTTCTAAGCTGTCTCAAAGGCTTTTCTGGAAATACACAGCATATAAGTACAAAATGATGAAATAAACATACTTCTTTATTTTGTTGTAAAAGATGCTTGGGTTGGACTAGATGACCTCTAAGGTCCTTTCCGGCTCTAAATTTATGTTACTGTCACCAAAGACAGACAAAAAATAATCTATTAGGTTATAGGCCTAGAGATGAATGCCAAGTACTATATTCCTGCTCTAGGTATATTTCATGTTGAAGGCAGTGCAAGATTCAGTGACCTGCTCTGATCCTTTACAGTCTTATTGTGATAAAACAAGAGAACTAATTGCTTAAAAAAAAAAAAAACTCACTTAAAATGTCTTTTTACTCTTAAGCATCCACAAAAAATAGACAGAAAACAGAAGAGGTGAATTATTTCTTTTGGGGTATTTCTAATAAATCTGGACAACGAAGCTAAGCCTGAGTGTAGCTCATTTAATGAAATTAGTTATATTTGAATATTGTCACAACCTTACTATCACATTAGCATTAAGTGTGATTAAAATTTATTCTTCGTTTCTGTGAGAGTCTCCACAGAATCAGCTGTCAACACCTTCATAATAAAATGGCCCTTCATTGCTTTTAGGAAACTTTTAGATTCAGAGCAGGTGGTTGCGCTTCTGCTTTAAAAGAGAACAAATCACTTTTTAAGGTGTCTCTTCTGTTTGCGTGTGTGAATTTAGAACACAGAAATTGTCCATTGCATATTTTTGCTAGGAGGTAGAAGTTATTAAAAATATAGGAAATACTAGATTTTCTGTACTGGTAGTTTCCAAAGCTAATTAAAATATTTTTCTTAAGACCAACTGAATTAGAATAAAAACATAAATGTTAAAAACCAAGCTCTAAGAGGTATACTTGTGAAATATGAATATTATTTTATAGCAATAAAATGTTTCTTATGGAAAAATAGAATATGATTTTGATGAAGTTCAAGGGAATATCTTTTTTTATTCGGGTAGTTTCCAGAATTTTGTCTTTATAATGTTCTGCATAGTGATTTAGAATACAGTACTTTCAAAATTTATGTCCACTAGGAACATTAGGAAGCGACTCTATTTGGAAGTAGGGCCTTTGCCGATGTAATTAACCTAAGAATTGAGATGAGGTTATCCTGGATGAAGGTGGGCCCTAAATCTAATGTAAAGGGACACACACAGAAAAGGTCCTGTGAAGATGGAGACAGAAATTGGAGTGACACAGTCACAAATCAATGGAGGTCAAGGATTGCCAGGAGCCACGGAAGCTAGGAAGAAGCGAGGGATAAATTCCTTCCTAGGGTCTTCAGAGGGTATATGGCCCTGCTAACATCTTGATTTCAGGGGTCCAGGATTCAGAACTGTGAGAGTATATATTTCTGTCCTCTTCTCCCACCAAGTTTGTGATAAGTAGTTATTATGGCTCTAGGCAACTACTACACTCTAATTCAGAAGTTCTTCTTGATTTTATTGTATCATGTGTTGGTAGGAAGTACCTGGGTGTTTCATTTGCAGGATATGTTGGTAATCTTAGAATTATCGTATCTTGTAAGTAATTTTAAACTATGTTTTAAGGTAGTCAGAAGCTTTTTTAATATAAAATTTAATTTGTGCTGGGATCAATTACATTTGAAAAAAGACAAAAAAGCTGTATAAGACTTTAGGATCTTTCAGAATTTTATAATCTTTCTAATGAAAAGTTGGTTAAATAAAAATTGTACCCTAAATCATTTTGCTGATGGCTTAAAATAGTATTTAATATATTCAGTACTCAGAAAATATTATCCCCTAAATAGCATTTTTACTTTCATGTGTTGGTATCAAACAGTGAAGTGAGACAGCAAATTAGTACAAAGTGATGATTATCAATCGTCATAAATCCATGCCTTGATCTCACCGAGAAGAGTTTAATTTTAAAATGCATACCTGGAAAATGCAAATTAGTATAACATTTCAAAGTCATATAGCATTATTGGTGATTGATTATAGTTATAATTGATAATTTTTAAGTTTGGACAGTCACTTTGAATCAAATTAGGATAATTCTAAGTTAAAGATTTATTATCATTTGCTTTGAATTTTTGATTAAAAAATGTGAAACCATAAAAACAGAGATTTGACTATAATAAAGTTATTTATTCCTTCTTGGTAAGATTGAGGAGGGGTTTAAGAAAAGGCTAAGCAATGTTCTGTTTTTTTACATAGGCAAAAGTTCATTTGTGCTACTTTTTAATTAGATAGTTAACTTTTTTGAAACGACAGCTTCCTAAACACTACAGAGTTTGCATGTGCAGTCATTAGGTTTTCATGTGGAAATACTATCTTTCAAATTCACACAGCTGCTTGTTTTATGAAATGCAGTGGGACTGCTTACCTGCCACCTGACTAAACTGGCATGCATAGGTTCACGCCTTGCCAAATGAGGAGTTAGGGTGAAGAGTGATTCATATCCATTCTTTAATGAGTTTCTAAGTCTTTCTGAATATGTTTTCATTCTATTTATTGCAGTGGTATGGTAAACTTTCTGCGTTGGTTATTGTACAAAGCATGATAATACCTTATGAAAGCAATGTTAATGACATCCATAAGATGTCATAAAATATTATATTCTTAATAGGAAATTTGTCATATAAAAATAACAATAAAGATCATAAGGTCTCCTTAATTTCATTTATTTTGACTTCATTATTAAGTTTAGAAACATAGGTCTCAAATTTAGACATTATTTATATGTAATTATAAAGCCAAATAAATGTTAGAGGTTAACTTAAAAATAGTTTTGTGGCTCAACAATTGAAGTGAGATAGTGGGATCACACAAGGCTTAATCATTTTGAATTGATTGTACAGATGTCTGCTTTCTCTAATCCCCTGTAAGCCTCCTTTCTTCCATGAAAGGTTATTCCTATAAATCTGGCACATAAAATCAATCATATGACTATTTTCCATTCTGAGATTTCAAAGATTAGGACTTTCAACATAGAGAAAAAGCGCTGTGTAGAAATTGAATGTACAAAGGGCAATACTTGGCACTTGGCAATGGAATTCAGTATTTCCCAAGTATTTGAGGAAACTCACAAAAACCAAATGTCTAGTACTTCTTTTTCACATTTACAATCAGAACCAAGAAGGGAGGCCTAGAAATGGTTTGAATGGATTTTTTTTTCTTTGAGACAGAGTCTCGCTCTGGCACCCAGGCTGGAGTACGGTGGCGTCATCTCGGCTCATTGCCAACTCTGCCTCCTAGGTTCAAGTGATTCTCCTGCCTCAGCCTCCCAAGTAGTTAGGATTACAGGCATGGGCCACCACGTCTGGCTAATTTTTGTGTTTTTAGTAGAGACGGGGTTTTCACCATGTTGGTCAGGATGGTCTTGAACTCTTGGCCTTGTGATCTGCCCACCTTGGCCTCCCAAAATGCTGGGATTACAGGCATGAGCCACTGTGCCTGGCTTTGAGTGGAAAATTTGAATTTGTAGAAGCAATTCGTATCACTGATGAGTAGATACAATGTATTTCTCAGACCTCCCTTTAATCCAAGAAAGCAACATTTTTACCAGAGCAAAAGATAAAACTAGTATTTAATCTCCTAGAAATTAGGAGATTTATGACTCTGGAAATGGAAGGAATTTTAATATCCAGCCACATTAACCAAGTCACACAAGAACATAATAAACCAATCAAATAACAGCAACAAGAATAACAACCACAACATGGCCTCCGTTCTATCTTTAACCTTTGATAAAAATAGCAACGACAGTAAAACAAGAACGCTCTGATCAGGTGTTTTCCTCATCTACCATTAATGATTTATTCTCACACCCCGTCCCAGTCCAATTATCAAAAAATTCTAAGACGGAACCCCTTAACTGATTTGCAATGAATTCCAGGATCAGATTCCAGATTTTGTTTCCTCCTGAAATTTTATAGGTGCACATCAAGTACTATGCTTTTGGTGTGCATTTGAACCAAATTCTGTTGTATTCTAAATAAAGTGAAATTACTGTCAGCCAGTAGGGCATGTTATCAGTTTCAAATAGGACAAGTTGGTAAAGTTAGGAGAAATGACTCCCTCTGATATGCTGTATATATAGATTTATTAGCACTGCCTTTTAATATTTTATACATTCAACAGAGAAGAAACTAAGATCTTGTTAATCATCATTTAAAAACAGTTTTGTAGAATGTAAATATATCCGGACTTGCCTTTTTTCCTTGTCAATGAAAAACAAGTAGTGCTTGGGGAACAAATATTCCCATTCAACTGCTGTCACTCATTCCCAGCTCTGCTTAGAAGAAATAAGCACAGATGGTGGGTCTATTACTTCTCCAACAAAAAATTTGCCTGTCTCTGTTTGTGTGTTATTCCATCCTTCTCATTGTAATGTGAAGAATTTTTCAAGTCAAGAAACTTCTGTATGAACCTTTGATATGTTTTACCTGTTACTTGTACATTAAAGAGTAAAAGGAGGAATTAATGATTTATTAAAATGTCATGAGGGGAATGCAAATAAAACGTCTTTGTTACAAAAATAATATTTAATTTAGAAACCATGATTTTTTGCATGCAAATTAAAGTCTTCAGGGAAGTAAGTTTTCATATCAGACTTCGATCCTGAAGTACTCATTTAATGATGACAGAATCACTTAGTCGATGTTAAAAATACCTGTGTGGGTCTTTTTTATTTATACTGTGGCTTAATGAAAATTTGCGTATTGTAAACATATTAAGAAAAAGAGCATAAAGACTATTTTATCATAATTTTCTGAGGCTGAAAATATATACAAACAGTAAAATACCCGAATCTTAAATGTACTGCTCAATACTTTTTTTAAAAAAACAAACTTAGCACTCCTATGTATCCAGTACTCAAATCAGGAAACTTGATATTATTCCTTCTTCTAGGCACTATTTCATAGAGTAACTCTTATGGTGATTTGGAACATAATTGATTAGCTTTAAAATTTTTAGTAAATTAGATCATAGAATATCTTCTGTACCTTGATTCTTTCATTCAATATTTAGTTTATAAGATTTGTCAATCTTCTTGTGTATAGTTGTAATTCATTCTCATTGCTGTTATATCATTATACAGATATAATGTCCGATTTGTGGTTATTTTGAATGGTGCTTCTTTGAGCATTCATGTATCTGTCTCTTGGTAAATATTGCTGGGTATATGCCCAAGTTCATCCAAAGTGGTTAGACTTAGCATACATGGCAAATGGTGGTTTACATCAGTTTATGTTTCAATCCACTGGGAGAGAGTTGTAGTTTTCCATGTCTTTGCCAACACCACTTGATATCATTTCTCTTTTTCATTTGAACTTTTCTGATGTGTATGTATCACTATTGAAGTTGTGGTTATTTTGAACATTACAAAAGTAAAAGAGAATAGCCGATTTTATTAAAGCATATTCAGTTGAAGTAATGTGTATGTACTTTGCAGCATTTTTCCTCACTTACATGATTCATAAGAAGAGTATCCTGAAACATTTAATAATATAATGGCTTGGAATGAGATTCTTGATCAGCTATAATTCTAATACATTTTATCTAAATATTTATTGTTTTACTGTATTGGTAACTTTGATAACTAGGAACAAAAAACGTAAGCAATTCCTTAGATTAACATACAACGACATTCCTGCCTCTTTAAAGAAACTTTTCTGGCCTGTAAGTAAATGATGTGACTCAATTAATAGCTTAATTGAAATTAAGAGATGAGTCTCACTTTTCATTGCCTGTGTTATATCTGTTTCTGGAGAAACAGAAAAACCTTATGGCAAACCTACAGTCTGCTAGTTTCTTCTCATCCTGACAACTGTTATATTACTGTTTAGCTGGTTGTATGCAACCTTTTGTTTAGGAGGGTTGTTTTGTTTGGCTTAGTTTTACTTTTTTCTTTTTCTTTTCTTTCTTTCTTTCTTTCTCTTTCTTTCTTTCTTTCTTTCTTTCTTTCTCTCTCTCTCTTTCTCTTTCTTTCTTTCTTTCTTTCTTTCTTTCTTTCTTCTTTCTTTCTTTCTTTCTTTCTTTTTTCTTTTTTTTCTTTCATTTCTTTCTTTCCTTCTTTCTTTTTTTTTTAAGACAGAGTCTTGCTCTCTTTTCCAGGCCTGAGGTCTATGAGTTTCATACTCATGGTCACGTGGTCAGTGAGGTGTGATCACAGCTCACTGCAACCTTAATCTCCTGGGCTCACGTGATCCCCCTGCCTTTGCTTCCTGAGTAACTGGGACTACAGGTACCTGCCACCACACCTGGCTTGAGGAGCATTTTGAAGAAAATCATGCATCCCTTTTTATTTATTTATTTTTAATACTTTAAGTTCTGGGGTACAGGTACAAAACATGCAGGTTTGTTACATAGGTATACACATGCCATGGTGGTTTGCTGCATCCATCTTCCATCATCTACTTTAGGTATTTCTCCTAATGCTGTCCCTCCTTTAGCCCCTCAACCCCCTGCTATGCCTCCCCTAGCCCTAACCTCCAATAGGCCCTGGTGCGTGATGTTCCCCTCCCTGTGTCCCTGTGTTCTCATTGTTCAATACCCACGTATGTGTGAGAACATGTAGTGTTTGGGCTTCTGTCCTTGTGTCAGTTTCCTGAAAAAGATGGTTTCCAGTTTCATCCATGTCCCTGCAAAGGACATGAATTCATCCTTTTTTATGGCTGCCTAGTATTCCATGGTGCATATGTGTCACATTTTCTTTATCCAGTCTATCACTGATGGGCATTTGGGTTGGTTCCAGGTCTTGGCTATTGTGAACAGTGCCACAATTGTCTTCATAATAGAATGATTTATAATCCTTTGAGTATATATCCAGGAATGGGATTGCTGGGTCAAATGATATTTCTATTTCTAAATCCTTGAGGAATTGCCAAACTGTCTATGGTTGAACTAATTTGCACTCCCACCAACAATGTAAGAGTTTTCCTATTTCTCCACATACTCTCCAGCATCTGTTTTCTCCAGATTTTTTAATGATGCCCATTCTAACTGGAGTAAGATGATATCTCAATGTGGTTTTTATTTGCATTTCTCTAATGACCAGTGATGGCGAGCATTTCTTCATATGTTTGTTGACTGAATAAATGTCTTCTTTTGAAAACTGCCTGTTGATATCATTTGCCCACTTTTTGATGTTTTTTTTTTTTTTTTCTTGTAAATTTGTTTAAGTTCTTTGTAGATTCTGGATGTTAGCCCTTTGTCAGATGGGTAGATTGCAAAAGTATTTTCCCATTCTGTTGGTTGCCAATTTGCTGTAATGATAGTTTCTTTTGCTGTGCAGAAGCTCTTAAGTTTAATTACATCTCATTTGGCTATTTTGGCTTTTGTTTCCATTGCTTCTGGTGATTTAGTCATGATATCCTTGCCCATGCATATGTTCTGAATGGCATTGCCTAGGCTTTCTTCTAGGGTTTTTATGGTGTTAGGTTTTATGGTTAAATCTTTAATCCATCTGGAGTCAATTGTTGTATAAGGTATAAAGAAGGGATCCAGTTTCAGCTTTCTGCATATGGCTAGCCAGTTTTTCCAACGCCATTTATTAAATAGGGAATCCTTTCCCCATTACTTGTTTTTGTCAGGTTTGTCAAAGATCATATGGTTGTAGATGTGTGGTGTTGCTTCTGACGCCTCTGTTCTGTTCCATCAATCTATATCTCTGTTATTTCTGTTTTGGTACCCCAGTACCATGCTGTTTTGATTACTGTAGCCTTGTAGTATAGTTTGAAGTCAGGTAACATGATGCCTCCAGCTTTGTTGTTGTTGTTGTTGTTTTGCTTAGGATTGTCTTAGCTATGTGGGCTCTTTTTGGTTTCATATGGAGTTTAAGGTAGTTTTTTCCATTCTTTGAAGAAAGTGATAGCTTGATGGGGATAGCATTGAATCTATGAATTACTTTGTGCAGTATGGCCTCTTTCATGATACTGATTCTTCCTAACCAGGAGCACAAAATGTTTTCCCATCTGTTTGTGTCCTCTCATTTCCTTGAGCAGTGGTTTATAGTTCTTGAAGAGGTCCTTCACATCCCTTGTTAGTTTTATTCCTAGGTATTTTATTCTCTTTGTAGCAATTGTGAATGGCAGTTCACTCATGATTTGGTTGTCTGTTATTGGTGTACAGGAATGCTTGTGATTTCTGCACATTGATTTTGTATCCTGAGACTTTGTTGGAATTGCTTATCAGCTTAAGGAGATTTTGGGCTGAGATGATGGGGTCTTCTAAATATACAATCATGTCATCTGCAAATAGAGACAATTTGACTTCCTCTTTTCCTAATCGAACACTCTTTATTTCTTTTTCTTGCCCAATTGCCCTGGCCAGAACTTCCAACACTATGCTAAATAGGAGTGGTGAGAGAGGGCATCCTTTGTCTTGTGCTTGTTTTCAAAGAGAACACTTCCAGTTTTTCCCCATTCAGTATGATATTGGCTGTGGGCTTGTCATAGATAGCTCTTATTATTTTGAGACACATTCCATCAATACCTAGTTTATTGAGAGTTTTTAACATAAGGGGCTGTTGAATTTTGTGAAGGGTCCTTTCTTCATCTACTGAGATAATCATGCAGTTTTTGTCTTAGGTTCTGTTTATGTGATGGATTACATTTATAGATTTGCATATGTTGAACCAGCATTGCATCCCAGGGGTGAAGCTGACTTGATCATGATGGATAAGCTTTTTAATGTGCTGTTGGATCTGGTTTGCCAGTATTTTATTGAGGATTTCGCATCAATGTTCATCACGGATATTGGCCTGAAATTTTCTTTTTTAGTTGTGTCTCTGCCAGGCTTTGGTATCAGGATGCTGTTGGTCTCATAAAATGAGTTAGGGAGCATTACCTCTTTTTGTATTGTTTGGAATAGTTTCAGAAGGAATGGTACCAGTGGGAAAAGTGCGGTATCAGAGCCAGAGTGCCAGAGTGTTGGGAAAGGTCCCTAATGGCTTCCCTTGGCTAGGAGAGGGAGTTCTCCATCCCCTTGCGTTTACTGGGTGAGGTGACGCCCCACCCAGCTTTGGCCCTCCCTCCTTGGGCTGCATACAGTGGCCAACCAGTCCAAATGAGATGAACCTGGTACCTCAGTTGGAAATGCAGAATTCACCTGCCTTCTGCATGTCTCTCACTGAGAACTGCAGACCGGAGCTGTTCCTATTCAGCCATCTTGTTGGATGCTCCGTATCTCTTCTTCTTTTTTTTTTTTTTTTTTTGAGATGGAGTTTCACCCTTGTTACCCAGGCTTGAGTGCAATGGCGCTATCTCAGCTCACCGCAATCTCCACCTCCTGGGTTCAAGCAGTTCTCCTGCCTCAGCCTCCCAAGTAGCTGGGACTACAGGTGTGAGCCACCATGCCCAGCTAATTTTTTGTATTTTTAGTAGAGATGAGGTTTCACCATGTTGACCAGGATGGTCTCCATCTCTTGACTTCATGATCCACCCACCTCGGCCTCCTAAGGTGCTGGGATTACAGGCGTGAGCCACCGCACCTGGCTCTCTTCTTAATTATAAACAGTGAAACCTTAGAAAATGTAACTAGAGAAAAAAATAACATTTTCTGCCATGCTAATTGTATCTTTACCTTTCATTAGTTGGTTTCAGGATTGACACTTATGGGTGGTTGTATTTTGGAGCATGTGTTCCCTGGGTTTAACTTCTTGCGGCACACTTTATATACATGGTATGGCCTTACTTGAGTAACTTAAATTACTTAGACTATCCAGATCCCAGAGTCTCAACTTGTAGAATGGGAGTAATTATAATACAAATATTATATGGTGAGTTAGTCCAAGTCCTCCAAGAGGTAGATGTTGAAAAGAAGTTAAACAGAAGAGGATTTTATTAAGAGAAATCTCTGTGAGAGAAAATGGAGAGGAAGCTGAGTAAGCCTGGAAGAGCTCTCACCTGTGAGGCGGGTCTGATCCAGAGTGAAGGAAAGCGGAAAGTAAGGTTGAGTGGAAGCATTGGAGCATGACGTACAGTCTAAGGAAGCATAAGAAAAGTCTTCAGGGAAGCCTGAGCCAAGACTGGTCCTCAGAGAAGCCCTGTGTCTCCCAATAAGGGATCTGCATTAGCAATCCTGCTGCTCTCAGTCATTTACTGAGGGGCAGATGCAGAAACAGATTTTAGAACAAAGCAGCAAGTGGCCTTAGTCAGTTAGGCTTCCTATACTTTGAGGTCTGTGAGTTTCATATTCATGATCACCAAAAGATGGTGATCATGAATTGACAAATGCATGAGTAAAGCAATGCCTAAATCGTAGTTATGCACTTACCAATTTATTTATTAATATTATTCATTATCATTATGAATATTCAACACAATAAAGGAATCACATGTGTAATCTACTAGGGATATTGGGAGAGTAAAGAATGACATAACTGTCAGTGCTACAGATAATTTAAGAGATGGTTTCTCTGTGTTTGTGTGTGTGTGTGTGTGTGTGTGTGTGTATGAATGTATATACAATTTTATTTTTCTACAATAAAGAATAATGTAATGCTGTTACACATTAACAACATTATAATTATTTCCCTTCTACTATTTGTTATAGATGTATACTGCTAAATCCCTAACAAATATTGGAATACTTAATGCTAAGCCCCCACATGCCTGCAAAAAGAAGTGGGTTCAAGATTAATTTTTAAATCAAAAGATTTATTAATATTATTTTTATCATGCCCAATTGATATTATCATTAGAATAAAGGTTAATCACTTATTATTACTTAAAGGACTTACTAGGAAATGTTCCATCCACATCTTAAAACTGGTCACTGGAAGTACATCATCTTGGGAAGAACTGGATATTTCTTGAAACCCCTCTCATACAGCCATATTCTCAAACATAGAACCTTCTTTTATTTTTTTCAAAATTATTGTAGAAAATTCAGAGGGTGTTTAGGGATAGCGCAATACTCTGCTCAAATATAGGGAAGGAGAGTTACATTGAAATGAGAATATTTTTGCTGAAAAGTATTATGATATTTAATGAGCAAGCAAATTAATCAGATGGTAGTGTTTTGTTTTAATCTTTTAAATGTCCTTTTAATTTCAATAGCGTTTGGAGCCTGGATGACTTGTATAGTTGTGAAGCCTGAGATTTTATTGCACCTGCCACCTGAGTAGTGTACATTGTACAAACACGTCGTTTCTTGTCCCTCACACCCCCTGCCAACTTCTCCTTTCTGAGTCTCCTGAGTCCATAATATCACTCAATGGAATGTCTTAAATATTCACAGTGGAATCTTTAGGATGTGATCCTCTATCCATTGCTTTCCACCATTTGTACTCTCTGCTTTGTAAATAGAGAACTGTTCTCTCTGTCTGCCTTGTTCATGCAGCTTGGTCATTTTCCTTGCTGGGATGACATCCTTTGCCCTGAAGGTCTCATTAACTATACAATAGGTGTCCTCTTCTTAACCTCAATACATGTAAGGCTACCTCAAGTGATAACTTCTCCTTTAGTTTTTCCCTAGTGTCTGTCTGAGTCCAGATTGACTTCTCCACATCCAGAATGTCTACTATTTGTCTTATCTTTCCTCACACTTGGCACGTGCCGTTTCTTCCAGCTACTTCAATATTGTATTTCAACTGTTCAGTTGTGTTTATATTACACTATTCTGCCAGGAAAATAAGGGTATTTGTATTACTGAAATCTATGGTATCTTTTACCTGTAGTAAACCGTAATGAATACACATATAAACGAATGAGTCAATTAATGTATTCCTGGGTAAATAATGAGCATTATGAGGACAAAAATTGAGTCTTATACCTTCTTGTAATCCCAATCACCTAGTACAGGACTTGGAACATAGCATGCACTTAAGACATTGTTGTGACTAATAAATTTCAATATTTTCATTAATTCTCAGTTGACATTATAGAATTGTAATTTGGGGAAGGTAGTGAAATTTCAAATGGTTCTCACCGCCTGTGAAATGACCCTTTTACATACCACATTGTTTATCAGATCCTTGTTTAGGTGAACCTAGGTGAAAGTGGATTGTTTCCCCTACTTAGAAAATATTTTGCAGATTTTAGTAGCTTATAAATTTGGTGATTTTAATTTGCACAGTTATGGTTTATGATATTGACTTGTACAGTTGTATATATATTATATATATTATATATACATATATATATATATATATACACACACATATGTGTGTGTGTGTGTGTGCCACATGTGCGATCTGCTTGGAATATTGGAAGAGTAAAGAATAACATAACAGTGCCACAGAGAATTTAAGAGAATTATATATATATAATTTTATTTTTCTAAAATAAAGAATATTATACATTAACAACATAACTATAATTGTTTTTCTTCTATTATTTGTTATTGCTGTATACCACCAAATCCCTAATGGATACTGGAATTCTTAAATCTAAGCCCCTCTATGCCTACAAAAAGAAATGGGTTTGAGGATATTTAAAAAATCGGAAGGTTTGTTAATAACATTATTTTTATCATGTCCAATTGATAGTGTCATTATTAAAATGTTTAATCACTTATTACTTGAAGGACCTAATTAGGAAATATATATATATAAATAATTACATATCTATATTTTATATATATATATATATAAATAATTGTATATCTACATTTTTTATATATATATATATATTATATATACAGGTATATATAATATATATGTGGTAGCTTAATATTTAAAAAATAAGATTAGTACTGCATAAAATAACCTGACCCAGACAATATTGGTGCAGACGTATGTATAATTCAGCAAGAACTGGTAACAAAGTGAGATGTATATCAACTCCATGTAGCATATTGTTACGTATTAAAAAACAAGCAATTTTTGGTTGGGTCCATTGAGAGAATAACATTGTTTTTACAATGATCTAATGGCACGATAAGCATTTTAGCATTTTACCTGGACAAAGATTACAGCTGTGCCAGTTTCTGTTCCAAGAAAAAAAACATCAGTGTATTCTCTAAAGGAGGAAATTCTGAGCTCAAATATGTTCAGATAGCTGTGGCAGGTAATACTCTGATCAGGTACTAAGTCATCCATCTTTCACATTTCCCTTTTCTAGTTACAGTCTGCGTGTGGTTGGAAATGGAATCAAAGCCCAGTCTGGAAATCCTGAAGTCAAAGTCAAAGGAACTGATCCTGTGATAAATCAGATTATTGATAAACTGAAGCATGTTATTCAGGTAAGTCCTGATCCTCTATTTATGGGTATACACAATACTAAATAATAAATGGATACTTTCTATTACATTTGACAAATCTGTTAATCTTATCAGATAATCCTACCTCAAATTTAATAGTGTAATACATTATTTATATCAGGACTTTTGGAAATATTTAGTTTAATGACGTTTGTATGCAATCAGCATGCAGTGATATTTTAATGTTGGGCAATCTGTGTCTGTGCAAAGCAAGCCTCAGACTCAGCATTTCAGAGACGAGAATCTCAGGATATGCTTTGTCTTCAATGAGTAAGTTTGAACATGGGAATCACTTTGAACACTAAGGAAAACACATATAAGACCGTAGAAGATGCCAGATTTACCTTTCAGGTAATTCTCTGAATGTTGCTATGAGTGTTTTGCAGCATTTCAATACAAGTTAGGTCATAGATCAATGATATGTATTTCTAATATTTATTTCCCATGTCACCTTTTATATGTTATCTTATAATCTAATGGTTTTTATGAAATACTTCTGTTATATAATCAATCATATTTTTCATCAAGTGAGTGTGTATTGCTGTTTTCAATATATGGCATATGAAGCATGAACATAATTATCACTATTTCATTGAAATAGTCTTAATTAGAACCCAACATTATGTTGCATGTGGTAAATATTGCCCTCCATTCTGCATCTATTGATGTTTGGAGTAAGAAAGGCTATTTTTGTTTTTAGTTATTAGTCATTTTACAAAAATTTATATTTGAATATACTTTCATTTTTACTAAGCAAAACTTTGTATGGGTAGTTGATGCTTATTTCTAGTATTGTGGGTCAGAAACAATACCTAAATAGTACAGAGTTTTTATTGCATACAAAATATTCCAGAGTCAGTAGTAGGCTTCTCATAATTTTTTGCAAAGACAAAGCTTAAGTTTACGTAGAGCCAGTTCTTATGTTTCCATTTTCACAGGAGTCCCCATATCTCAGGTCAGGGAAAGAATATGCAAGAAGGACATGGGGGTTGGTGTCTAATACCATAGATTTCTTCCTTTTGCGAGGCAACAATGCTTATTCTACCATTGATACGTATAGAAAACAGAGCTCTCGGCATGGCTGGCAAAAGCAAAAATAAATTCTAATGGAAAAGCCTAAGAGAAAAGTGGTATCATGACTACTGAGGAGTTAAACCTCCCAGCCTCTGCTGAGCTGGTCCAGATGGTATTTCACAGTATCGTCCACTAGAGTATAATATGTACATCTAGATTATTTGAAAATTCGAGTGCATAATTGATTAGAAAACCAAAAAAGCTTTAATATTAATCAGCTCCTCTCATTGAGGAGTGAGTACAATTTCACTGTGAGAACACAGTGAACTCTTCGTAGTTTCTTAAGTGGGGTAAGCTTTCCACAGAGGGTTCAGGAAGTAAAAATAGACCTTAAGTGTATATTTATTCCTTCTCATTCTTTTATATTTCTATGGTTGTAGTAAAGTATATAAAATATGTAATATATTATTGTAATAGCACTTACCTATAATTTATAAATACATAAATATACATATTAACTGGGCATTTGTTCAGATGGTTTTCATGAGATATACACATAATGAAAGCAGAACGGAAATCCTGTTACAGATAATAAGGATGGAGCTCTTCCATAAGAAGTCCACGGTTATAAGAAAACACATTCACAGAGGAAT
This sequence comes from Cebus imitator, assembly GCF_001604975.1. Lineage (NCBI taxonomy): Eukaryota > Metazoa > Chordata > Mammalia > Primates > Cebidae > Cebus > Cebus imitator. Next base: position 824,663 of record NW_016107473.1, read on the forward strand.
ACATAGATACCCAAGATAGAAAGGATTATAAAAACCCTGAGGAGGAGGGTTCACATGTTTATTGTCTATTCAGCAATCCCTGCGCCCCGCCCCCAATCATTTCTTGTTTTGTAGATTTCAAAGCTATAGTCTTTTCAAGGTAGCAAAGGATCATCCTCCCTTTCTTTTTTAGCTTCTGTGTGAACTTGAGTCCCATTCTTTAATCTTTATAGGAGTGTGCAGATCTCCAATTATTCATGCTTAAGTTTCATTCCAGAGTTGCGAGAGAATATCAAATACAATGCTTCCTTTGAGGTCTATCCTTTTAAGGTCTACTAGAATTATACGATTAAAATTTAGATTTTTATAGAGGATAGCAGAAAGTCGTAACTTGCACAGGTGTCACTGAAACATTCACCTTTAATGTCTAAGAATATGCTCTTTCATAAACTGCTCTCCTGGAGATGAAGAGAAATGTTTTACTTTGCTGAAATTTTGACTACTGATAATGTACGTGTGCCCTGTCAGGGATGGCCATTGTACTGTCAGTATCAAGGGATGGCTAACAGCACCCACCACAATGGCAGCTCTGAAGGGATTCAGAAAACAGACTTCTGTAAGTGAGAATTTGTTAATTTTTGCGTAGGGCCCTAGAAGATGTTGGTGTAGAAACAAGTTTCAGATTCTAATCTGCAGATTTAGATGATCACTTCTTAGTGTTTGTATAAAATGTATTTTTAATTATAATAGATATTAAATTCACTTTCCACCTTTGTATGATAAAAATGCCATCTCTCACCATAGGGATGTACCTATATTAAAGAATGTGGAAGTAAGTCAGCCATAATAGCAAAAATTGTCTACATCCACTCACCCAAAAATACCTTTCTCGGCCTGCCATTGATCTAACCTTATTTCTACCCTGAATTGTCTGCAATTAGAGTCACCAAAGAAGTAAAGATTTTTCCTTGGAAAATGTCACTTTTTAATGTTTTAATAATTCATTCAAATACTCAGCAAATGCTCATTTAGTTTCTAGTATGGTTCTCGTTCTGTACAGGTACTGAGGTTAAAGTTGTGAATAAAGCAGACACAACCCTCCTGTCATGGGCTTTACATTGTAAGATAAAAGTAAATAAGCAAACAAGTAAAACCAGTACTGTAGCTGACACATGTTCTAAACAAAACCAAACAGGATGAGGTAGGGAAAGATATTTACGAAGAATGTGCTGGTGAAGGCCTCTCAGAGGGAGATGTTTGGTTTGATACTGAATAAGAAGAATCATAGGGAAACCTGTGAGAACTGAGTCTGGGGCAGAAGGAAAAGGAAGTGCAAAGGCCCTGTGGCAGGAATAAGTTTATTTTATTCGAGGACAGAAGGCTGTGCAGCTAAAACAGAATGAGTTGAAGGGAGGAGATAAACATACATCATGTTTTGGGGAGTCTAGTAGGCTCTGGTAAAGAGTTTATATTTTCTCCTAAGTAGACTAAAAAGTCATTTAAAAACTGTAAGCAGACCCTAACTGGGTGCAGTGGCTCATGCCTGTAATCTCAGCATTTTGGGAGGCTGAGGCAGGTGGATTACCGAAGTCAGGAGCTTGAGACCAGCCTGACCAACATGTTGAAATCCCGTCTCTACTTAAAAAAAAAAAAATCAGCTGGGCATGGTGGCACGTGCCTGTAATCCCAGCTTCTGGGGAGGCCGAGGCAGGAGAGTCACTTGAACCCAGGAGTTGGAGCTTGCAATGAGCCAAGATTGCACCACTGCACTCTAGCCTGGGCAACAAAGCAAGACTCTGTCTCAACAATAAATAAATCAATAAATAAAATAAAACTGTAAGCAGAAGCTGATAGAATTTAATTTATGTTTTATGAGGACTTCACTATGGAAAATGGACCCTGCGTGCAAGAATGAAAAAGGAAAGGAATACAGACAGAAGACCACATAAGAGTGGATAAACTGAGAAGTGCAGAGATTTAGACAAATATTGGAAGTGGGGTTATTGGGATTTGTTAATGGATTGGAAATTTGGGAGACAGAAGAAAGATAATAGCGAGGTTTGGTGGGATGATAGTGTCCCTAAGTGAGAAAAGGAATTCTGACAGCAGAGCAGGTCTGGCGGAGGGTCCCTGGGATTGATTAGAAATCAGTGGTTTTGTTAAATGATGCAGAAATCAGTGGTTTTGTTTAATGTTTATTAGATACCCAAGAGGACTGTGCAGAGCTCAGTGGAGACCACACAACCAGGTTGTATGTTTGTAAGCATCAGCGTGTGAATAGTACTTAAGCCACTTAAGCCCTGAGACTGTGTAAGGTTGTTACCTTTCCTTTAGAGTATAAATTCACACCAAAACTATTAGTGAGGAATATAAGACAATGGAATCATACAAAAAATTGTAATGCAAAAACCTATGCATAGATAAAACATATATTAAACGTATTTGGCAACCTGTATATACTTAGTTGATCTAGGACAGAGAAGATATTTAATAACATTAACTTTTTCTTACCATAAGAATAATGACCCAGGAGGCGGAGGCTGCAGTGAGCCGAGATCAGGTCACTAGACTCCAGGTCCAGGAGACAGAGTGAGACTCTGTCTCGAAAGAAAGAGAGAAAAAGAAAAAGATTGAGAGAGAGAGAGAGAGAGAGAGAAAGAAAGAGAGAGAGAGAGAAAGAAAGAAAGAAAGAAAGAGAAAGAGAATAATGAATGCTCTTCAGAGGAAACCTGATAGAAAAAGTAAAAAATAAATGCTGATACCATTTTAAAACTGAAGACTTACAAGAGAAGGCATCTAGGCTTTTTTCTATACTTAATTATACATATAAATACATCAATACTTAAAAAAAAATAAGATCATAGGGTACATTTGATTTTGCAATCTGAACTGCTCACCTGATCACACAAAACACATACTTTTTTGTGGCATTAAATATTCCGCTATCTGGTTGTTCATGCTGGTATATTATTCTATCATATGGAAAGATTAGTTTTACTTCACCCTGTCACCTAAAGTTGAATATTTAGTTTGTGACCAGTTTTTCATGATAATAGAGTCTAATAGGAATATAAGTAGACATAATATGTTTTTGGCTTCTTTTTCTTCTTGTAATACATTCTACATATTGTCACCAAGAATATGTTCCTTAATAACTGTATTTTGATACATACTGCCACATTTTTCTCAAGGAAAACTATAGCTAATAGAAAGTGTCCGCTTTTTCTGCATGTTAAAGGTATGTTTGGAAGCTTGGCAGTGACCCTGACACATATTGGTATGGAACGGCATTGGGCTCTCCAGAGACCAAGGTAGCAGTCCTGTAGAAATGTTAGCCTGAGCTGGTTGTCACCTGAGAGTATTCCAAGGACAGCCAAAAGAAATATTTTAGTTAGAGCTGGGCACAGTGTCTCAGGCCTGTAATCCCAGCACTTTGGGAGGCTAAGGGGAGCGGTTCATGAGGTCAGGGGTTCAAGACCAGACTGACCAACATGGTGAAACCTGTCTCTACCAAAAATAAAAAAATTAGCTGGGCATGGTGGCACGTGCCTGTAATCCCAGCTACTCGGGAGGCTGAGGCAGGAGAATCACTTGAACCTGGGAGGCAGAGGTTGTAGTGAGCTGAGAGTGCGCCATTGCTATACTCCAGCCTGGGCAACAGAGCGAGACTCCCTCTAAAAAACAAAGATAAATATTTTAGTTAGAAGACAATTGGTGGGAAAAGTTTCAAGGCTTCCTAGAGAGAGATCATAGCATACACAGTCCTAATTTTATTTCATCATTTAGGGCAAGCCATATATAGATATATGTCTTACCCACATCCCCTCCCACACCCCCCTCAATAAAAAGCTGGGATCCGATGTAAATAGAAACCCGTGAATTAGAACATGGTCCTTAAGGAATATCTCAGAAACTTCAATGTTCCTTCACACCCTCTTCAAATCCTTCTGAATTGAGAATGGGAACCTTGGCAACAAGAGGGGAGTCACACACCTCCTTTTTCCATCTGATTCTGCTGTCTTTCTCCAGGTCAGCCATGGTGCAAATTCTCAGAGTTCCTTTCTGGCAGTCCCCTGCATTCCACAGCCTGTTTCTGAAATGGGTGATATTTGTCCCTTTGAAAAACCCTGTGATAAATGTGGTGCACCCAATGGCCAGTGAAGATTTTCCTAAAGGGAGACATGTCCCTCAGTGTTAACATTAACTTTTCTCGATGTTTGAGTCAGTCTCAATTGCCCTTTAATATTATAGGTTGGAAACAACACTTGGTCTCTCTTAGTATATGTGATTGAGGAAATGTGAGCGCCTTTGTAATTTAGATTTGCTCACCTAGCAAACTTACGTTGAAACTTCTTGGTCGTATTTGTTTATGGCAAAGTTGTCAGCAAAAAAGTCAGAGTTGCGCAACAATTTATCTTTAAACATTAAATGACATCTATCATTTTTCAAAGAAGATAATTTCAGCAGTTAAAATCCTAACTGCTGAGCCCTGTTCATTGAGAATTATAATGCCCCATTGCTTAGAAATTAATTTACCTACTTTCAATATGAAACATAAAAAGTAACATCACAGCAATTTTCTGAATTTATTTTATTGCAAAACCAATAAATGTTACTGTGTTGTTAAAAGTAGTAGATTTAAGAAACATTTAATTTCTTTAAACCTAACAATTCAAATGATATAAAAGAATATTAAGTTTCTATTAAATATTCATTTTTATAGAGATTAAAATCTCTTTACAAAATGTCTTCATGTATAATATAATTTGATTTTTAGATGTGAGGAAAGCAGTAATCATAACCATTGCCTAAATCCACAAAATAAGTAGATATTCTATAATATGTATCGCAATAATCACAATGTAGTAGATTCAGCCAAAGATGAGAGACACTCTTATTTTAGTGGAAAAAGACTGTGCTAAATTACCTCTTTGCCTTTTTTCACTCTGTTCCTAGGATACCAATATAATAAATAGTCACTTTAGAACTGTGATACACTGAGAAAGGGCTCTAATTTAAATTGCAATGGATGGTTACACAGGTAATGTTTACACACACACACACACACACACACATATACACACATACACACACTGACAGGAGTCTTTAAAGGTATTAGTATCTTGGAATTTTTGAATTCTGAAAACTGTCCAAGCTTTTATCATTAAATCATTGCTACCAAACACATTTTAGAAACACTCTTTCCTATTGTTAATAGCCAATGATAGTCATACAGAATGAGTTAATCATAATTGATTGGTCAATTGCTGATTGCAAATTCTTTGACCATAGCAGGTCAGCTGACACTGTGAACTTGTTTCACTTCTATAGACTCTTTGTGTTGGTCAGGGAATTGCCACAAAGGTCTGACTCCTTTCACTGCAACTCCATTATATGACATTGTCACATCCCCAGGCTTTTGATACTAATATTCCAGAGAGACGAACTGCTCTTGATTTTGAATTAGCAATGCAGTAGTGATCAAAACAGATTTAGTTAGTTATCTATTGGTTCAGAAGACAGTGTTGGATATGCACTCAATAACTTTCAATGGTCATCTAATTTAGCAATTAGTTTGTCTGAGTAAATTCAATGGAAGGCTACTTTCTGGAATGGGCAGTGTAATGCACTGACTTCACTATTAGACATTTCATTTTAAAAAATCAGTTGTCCGCATAACACAACCATTTCAATCAGTGTATAGTCAACTGGAAAGGAAAGTTTGAGAACTTTTTATGAAAGCACTTGGATTGGGGTTGGCCATTGGTAATTTCTGTTTGATTAAAACGTATGTAATTGTTTTGTGTTGGATAAAAATTCGACTTTTTATTTATGTTAATGCTGCTGATCTAACATGTTATCATTTCTCATTAAGGCTTGAGCTGTTTATCCACCTGGTTTTCTGTTCATAAAATGTTGAAAGAAGGTTAAATGTAGAACTTTCATATTTTTTTATTTAGGTCACTAGGACAAATTCCGGTAATTTGTAGCCTAAAACTTTCATATATATTACTGCTTAAAACCTTTTGAAATATGGTTTATTTCACAAAAGAGGTCCTAAATTATAACCAGCTCCCAATAAATTTGTATTTATTTTTGAAAATTGAAGTCACTCGGATTTAAATTGTCAAGAATTATAAAATTTAAAAGGTAAATGTTCAGCATTTTAATTTAAACAACTGGGATAAAAGAGAAAAATAATACTTTTGACAATTACCAGATATAAGTGTTCATCCTGTAATTTCAAAGAATTTAAACAAAATGACTTTGCTTCAATCTCAATAAAACATGTTTGCTATAACATAGCAATGTGCTAAACAACATGACTTCTCAGTTAGCACAAGGCATGTGGCTAAATTCCAGCTTTTATAGGTACTAACTGTATATCCATAGTTACTTCACTTAACCTCTTAAGCCTCAATATAATTTTAATATATAATAAAAATGACAGGTAATGAGTGCTGTAGAGATGCAGAGAAAATGGAACCCTCAAACATTACCAGTGGGAATGTAAAATTGTACAATCACTATGGAAAAAAAAACTGACAGTTTCTCAAAATGGTAACCATTATGACCCAGCAATTCCATGTCTAGGTGTATACACAAGAGAAAGAAAATATGTGTCTACACAAAAACTTGTACATGATTGTTCATAGCAGTGTTGTTTATATTATCCAGAAAAGAAAAAACTCAAATGTTCCCCAGTTGATGACTATGTAAATAAAATGAGATATACCCTTAGAATACAATCTTATTCAGCAATAAAGAAGATCAAAACAATGGTATATGCTACAATGTGGAAAAATCTTAAACATGTTATACTAACTGAAGGAAGCCAGTCCCCAGAGATAACATATTATATAACTGCATTTATTGACATACTACAATATTGATAAATGTATTAGGTTTGTTCTCAGGCTGCTGTGAAGAAATGCTTGAGACTGGGTAATTAATAAAGAAAAGAGAATTAATTGACTGACAGTTCTGCATTGCTGGGGAGGCCTCAGGAAACTTACAATCACAACAGAAGTCACCTTTTCACAGAGCTGCAGGAGAGAGAATGAGTACAACCAGAGGAAATGCCAGACACTTATAAAACCATCAAGTCTGAGAGACTCACTGTCACGAAATCAGCATCAGGAAAATACCTCCATGATTCAATTACTTCTACCTGGGCCCACCTTTGACATGTGGGGATTATGGGATTATAATTCAAGATGAGATTTTGGGTAGAGACACAGCCAAACCATTTCATTCTGTCCCTGACCCCTTCTAAATCTTAAGTCCTCACATTTCAAAACACAGTTATGCCTTTCCAACAGTCCCCAAAAGTTTTAACTAATTCAAGCCTTAACCCAAAAGTCCAAATCCAAAGTCTCATTTGAGACAAGGCAAGTCCCATCCACCTATAAGCCTGCAAAGTAGAAAGCAAGTAGTTACTTACTGGATACAATGGGGGTAAAGGCGTTGGGTAAATACACCATTTCCAAATGGGATAAATTTGCCAAAACTAAGGGGCTACAGGCCTCATGCACTTCTGAAATTCAGTAGGGCAGTTAAAACTTAAAGTTCCCAATGATCTCCTTTGACTCTATGCCTCACATCCAGGTCACACTGGTGCAAGAGGTTGGCTCCCATGGCCTTGGACAAGTCCTCCCCTGTGGTTTTGCAAGGTGCACACCCTCCCGCCCTCCCCAGCTGCTTTCACGAACTGGCATTGAGGGCCTGCAGCTTTTTCAGGCATAGGGCCCAAACTGTTGGTGATCTACCATTCCGGGATCTGGAGGACAGTAGCCCTCTTTTCACAGCTCCACTAGGCAGTGCCCCAGTGGGGACTTTGCGTGGGGGCTCCAACCCCATATTTCCTTTCTGCACTCTTTTGCTCTGCGTCCTCTTGAATGCTTTGTCACTTAGAAATTTATTCTGCCAGATACCCTAAATCATCCCTCTCAAGTTCAAAGTTCCACAGATCTCTAGGGCAGGGGCAAAATACCACCAGTTTCTTTGCTAAAGCATAGAAAGAATTACCCTTATTCCAGTTCCCAACAAGTTTCTCATCTCCACCTGAGACCACCTTAGGTTGGACTTCATTGTCCATATCACTATCACCATTTTGGTTAAAACCATTCAACAAGTTTCTAGGAAGTTCCAAACTTTCTCACATCATTCTGTTTTCTTCTGAGCCCTCCAAACTGTTCCAACCTCTGCCTGTTACCTAGCTGCAAAGTCACTTCCACACTTTCAGGTATATTTTTACAGCAGCACCTCACTACCTTGGTACCAATTTATTGTATTAGTCTGTTCTCATGCTGCTATGAAGAAATTCCCAGCCAGGTGCGGTGGCTCACACTGAAGTCCCAGCACTTTGGGAGGCCAAGGCGAGCCGATCACAAGGTCAAGAGATGGAGGCCATCCTGGCCAACATGGTGAAACACTGTCTTTACTAAAAATACGAAAATTAGCGGGGCATGGTGCGCACGCCTGTAGTCCCAGCTACTCAGGAGGCTGAGGCAGGACAATTGCTTGAACCTGGGAGGTGGAGGTTGCAATGAGCAGAGATCACACCACTGCACTCCAGCCTGGCAACAGAGCAAGACTCCATCTCAAAACAAAACAAAACAAAACAAAAAAAACAAATTACTGAAACTGGGTAATTTATTAACAAATGAGGTTTAATTGACCCTCAGTTTTGCATTGCTGGGGAAGCCTCAGGAAACTTACAATTATGACAGAAGGCACCTCTTCACAGGGTGGCAGGAGAGAGAATGAGTGCAAGCAGGGGAAATGTCAGACACTTATTAAACCGTTAGATCCATGAGACTTACTATCACAAGAACAGCGTAAGGGAAACCACCCCTACGATTCACTTACTTCCTCCTGGTCCTGCCCTTGACAGGTGAGGATTATAGGGATTATAATTCAAGATAAGATTTTGAGTGGGGACACAGCCAAGCCATATCATGTATTTTACTATTTTATTAGACTATCGGTTTTCATTTGTATATAGAACATTTCCTTACACTGACATAAATCATTATTCAGTAAAATAATAATGGTTTATGTCAGTGTAACGTAATTCTGATTCTGAGAGTTTTGCAAATATTGTGCTAGATAATTTTCCTTTTTTTTGGTATGTAAATATCTGCAAATTTTATCAGTTTTACTTTTTAATTCCTTACCCACTGTTAATTTCCCAACACACTGTGCTGGGAATGCCTCTGTCATTCCCCTGAAATGCTTTTCTAAACTCAGTGAATTTCTTTTTTTTCTGTTCAGAAGCCAATAGTCTTTTTTCAGTTTTATCTCACTGGCTCATTTAACAGCACTTATCCATGTTGCTTACCTCTTTCTCTTTGATTTCACTCTCTTGATTTCCTACCAATATCTTTGATTTCTTTTATTCCAGGATCTTCATGTATCTCTTCATTTCTTTTAAAGTCTATGTTTTTCTGGGTTCCCACCCAGTCTCATATATCTTTTCATCTTCTCTCCTTCTCTGTATTTCTCTCTCTCCTGCCTTTACGATCGCTACCTAATTATCTTCTTCCAAGATGTTTCTCCTGAGTCTCTGATACTTCAGTCTACCATTGGATTGGGTAAGCAACCTGAAATGTCAAAATCAACATGGCTAGAACAGAATTCCCTCCTAATTGCTTCCCCCTTCCCCTAATTTGCTCCTCCTTCTGTTCTTTCCAGTTGCCTAAGCCTATTTCTTGGGTGTCATCTTTAATTCTTCTTTTTTACTTACTACTAATCCATTACTAGAGTATAATTTTGTCTCCTGTCTGTTTATCCTGTCCACTTCTCTTTATGGCCACTTTGCTATTTGAGAGTACTACCAATTCCTATCTAAATTAGAATAATTGTTTCCAAACCAATTTTACAATCACTTGTCCAGAAAATGCCCCAAGAAAGTTTTCTATGGGTGCCTTCTCCAATTCCTCCCTTACGGTTGTGGAGCCACACACTGCTGTCAAATACTGTTGCACAAGTAAAGTCACTAGTTATCATTTGTGGCAGAATCCAATAGAAAATTAGCAGACTGTTGATAGACTAATCATGTCAATACCCATTTGAAATCATTTAGTTAATCACTATGCTGTTATGATGAAATACAGTCTTTTGGGCTTTTCGTTAAATGTGGAAATTTGGCCACATGTTCCAATTCAGTTATATTATAGAAGTTTACTTATAAGAAGAGAGACAATTCATCTGACAACATCTAGAATACATGGACATGCATGGAAGACGGATGTATATTGCTTAACTTCTCAGCCAGGAAACTGTACCCCAGATACACTGCACCTCAGATTACTTTCCTCCACTTTCTCCCTTGCAGCCTGGATGTGTATTTTCTGGGGAAAAAATGTACCAGGAAGGCTCCCGGTTCAAAATTGCAGCCAGAGTAGAGGGCAGAATGAATCATAGAGAAGGAAATAGAGAAATTGACAGTTAACATACTGGCTTGCTTATTTTCGGAATGCTGGCATGCCAGTACACAAAGTCCATGCAGAAAATTAAATGAGTCTTCTTTGAAGCAACTGATCAGTTTTAGACACAATAATTCCATGTACTGATTGGATCTCTACCCAGTGGGAAGATAACTCCCCATCTATGGTGAAACCCTTTACTACACCCTATCTATATATTCAACAATTTCCAGATAGCCTCTAATGCCCAGTATCAATGGATAATCAATGATCACTATACATTAAAGGACAATCTGAAAAATGTAAATGCAAAGAGAAAAAAGAAAGAAATGAGCAGGTATAGAAAGCAGACAGTACAGGAGAAAATACCCAAAACCTGTATGAATATCCTCCAAAAAATGAGAGAATAGATTGCATTCTTAAGATAATAATAAATTGCTTCAAAGAATCAGTAAGAAAATAAAGAGCTTCAGAAAATTAAAAATATATTAAAATTTAAAATTCAGTAGATGTATTGGAAGGTAACTTCAAATAAGTATTATAAAAATTGTGTCACACACAAAAAAGAGAAGGCAACAAGAAGTAAAATGATGGGACATTTGAATTTCACTTTAGGGGATCCAAATAAGAATGTTGGGGAACAGAACTAAATTAATAAAGAGAATGAATTTATTAAGTAAATAACGTATTAATCATTTTCAGAAATGAAGAGTCATGACTCCATACTGAGCCCAAGTGACCATCACCATGAATGAAAACACATGTGCATTCACACACACACACACACACACACACACACACACACACAAACATACACACACAAGATAATCATTGTTAAACTCCTGAATATTGGTGATGAACAAAATATATTAAAATCTTCCAAAGAAATAAACCAAAAACCCAAAATAGTTTACATAAAAATAAGAGACATCAAATTTGTAGCTATATCTCAGCAGGAATTCTAGAAGGCAATACATAAGCAATGCCTTCAAATTATGAGACAACTGATTTCTGATCTAGAAGCATATACTCAGCTAAATTATCAGCAACCAAGTGTTACTGTATATTAAATAGATTTCAGGGGAGGATATGCACCTTTATCCTTTTTTGTAATCTCTCTCTCTCTCTNTTTTTGAGAGAGTTTCACTCTGTTGCCCAGGCTGGAGTCCAGTGATGGGATCCTGGCTTTCTGCAACTTTGCCTCCTGGGTTTAAGCCATTCTCCTGCCTCAGCCTCCCGAATAGCTGGGACTACAGGTGTGTGCCACAATGCCTAGCTAATTTTTGTATTTAGTTTTAGTGGAGACAGGGTTTGACCATGTTGGCCAGGATGGTCTAGATCTCTTGACCTCATGATTCACCTGCCTTGGCCTCCCAAAGTGCTGGGATTATAGGCGTGAGCCACCGTTCCCAGCCTTTCCTTTTTTTCTAATCTCTCTCTCTCGCTCGCTCTCTCTCTCTTTTTCTTGAGATACAGTTTCACTCTGTAGCCCAGGCTGGAGTCCAGTGATGGGATCCTGGCTCTCTGAAACTCTAACTCCTGGGTTCAAGCAATTCTCATGCCTCAGCCTCCCCAGTAGCTGAGATTATAGCCATGCACCACCATGCCCGACTAATTTTTGTATTTTTAGGAGAGATGGGGTTTCACTGTGTTGGCCAGTCTGGTCTCAAATTCCTGACCTCAGGTGATCCCTCTGCCCTGGCCTTCCAGATTGTTGGGATTATAGGCATGAGCCATCGCTCCTGGCCCAACTTGATCTTCTGTAAACCTTTTATATAGAGCTGCTGACAAAAAGAGTAACCAAGAAATAAGATGATATGGAGTTCAGGAAACATAACATTGAATACATACGAATGGGAAAAAGGATGACTGTGAGAGGAAGTTTTCTAAGCCAAAAAAAGTTAATAACTTAAAGTGTTGGGTTTGAACATATGGAAAAGATACTGCTAAGCATTTGACAGATCTCCTGGAGTACTTGAGAGAAAAAGGAAATAAATACATAGAAAGATGTGACAGATACAAGAAAAACTATGCAAATGGATAGATACTATGACAATTATAAATTATAGGATATCAAAAAGATTTACTTAAGAAAATCAGTGCGCTATTATCCTAAAAATAAATACTGTTTTTGTAGGATTAACTATTACTTTAATGAAAATTTTGCTAAAACTATGCTACATGGGGTGGCTCATGTCTATAATTCCAGCATGCTGGGGGCCTGAGGTGGGAGGGTCACTTAAGGCCAGAGTTTGAGACCAGCTTGTGCAACATAGCACAACCCTGTCTCTCCAAAAAAAAAAAAAAAGAAAGAAAAACGAACAATAAAACAAAAGAACGCCAGGCATGGTGATGCATGCCTGTAGCCCTATCCTAGCTACTCGGGAGGCTGAAGCGGGAGAATCATTTGAACCTAGGAGTTCAAGGCTGCAGTGAGCCGTAATCACACCACTGTCCCCCAGCCTGGGGGACAGAGTAAGGACTCTGTCTCAAAACCAAACAAAAACAAAAATAAAACTTTGCAAAAACTATAATATGGGTTGGGGAAAGGAAAGTAAGGACCCGTGGTAAAACAGAAAATAAACATTAACAACAGTTGATCAATTAAAAACAGAAAAACTGCCAATTAACAGGAGAATAGCTTGAACCCAGGAGACGGAGGTTGCAGTGAGCGAAGATCGTGCCATTGCACTCCAGCTTGGCGACAAATGAAGAAACAAACAAACAAACAAAAACCTGCCAATTAAGTGTAAATGATTTAGACCTGTAAAGTTAATTCCAGAGCAATTAATCAGGTTGATTATGACCATCTGCAGGAGCAGGAAACATGATGTATAAAGAGCTTGTGTATAGGAATGTTATCTTTAAAAATGTAAATATTTTGGTACTACTAGATTATTAACTAGGTATATTTATTACTCTGATAAATATACACATTTGTTTAAAAACTAAAGGCAAACTTTGCCTCATGGTTTCCAGGGACCTGCATAACCTGGTCTTCTATCTTTACAGCCTCATCTGCTAATTGTTCCCCTTGTCTGCACACACCTGGTATAAACTCTCCCTGCTACTCACACTCCTCACACAGTTATTGCAATATTCCAGACTCTTTCTGAATTTCTGGGTCTTTCATTTTGTCTTCTTAAAAGAAAGTTATTATTTTGACTTTAAAAACACCAATTGTATCTTCTTCTCTGTAACTCTTAGTCATTTGCTACGTCTCAGTTTCTCTCAACAAAGAGCACGTGTACTGTACTCATGTTCCTTGGCACTCTGTAACTAACTTATAAAGAGCACTTCTCTAGAGATTAAAAAAGTCAAAATTTTGAAAAATTGGATTATTGAGTGAGATCTCCAGTCCACTCTCTTTGTTTGCACCAATTTTCTGTACCCAGGTATCTAGGTTCTTCTGTTCTTAATTATTTCTGACCCTAAACTGTCTTTTCTATCTGAATGTTGAGCCATGTCTCACAAACTTGTGTAATTTTTCAGTCTGAATTTGGCAGTTCTTTCACTCAAACTAAATGCTCTAGAGAAACTTCCCTAGCTTTTTCTGGATGTTAACTGAAATTCATAGTTCTACCACCCTCCATTGAAATCTGGGATCCTACAGTCATAGCAGTTCATAAGGCTTCCCAATAAACCAGATTTTCTAATCTTGTCATCCATGACTTTTTAAACCAGGTGCACTCCTCTCTGGGAGCCTGTCACAACTTAACTTCAGATACCTTAAGATTGGCTCTGCACAATAAATAGATAAATATAAAAACCTCTGTCTCTCTAATGATCTTTTAGAGCATTTCTTTGCCATACATAGCTTTTGACGGGCGCATGCATATTGTCAGCTTTCTGCAGGTATATGTGAGTCCATAATGTTTTGCAGACTCAATAAATGTACTCTGTAATTACTTGAATGTCATTTTATGAATGTGCTTTGACGACGTAATTCGTCAGAGCGGAGCAATTCCAGGATATATTTCTTGCAGTTCAGCAGCACTTAGCCAGATGGCCCCCTATAGTTTTGGAGCAGTTAATGCACCTTGAAAGTAGGCTGACTTATGAGAGGAATATGCTTGTGGAGAATCAGTAGGAAAGTTTCTAAGACATAGAATATTGAAGAGGTAAAATAAATACTATATAGTTCCATTAAAAACCAAATTAAGTAAATTAAAATGTGCATTATAATAACCTTACGAAATATGATATGCCTTGTGAATGTAAGTTTTGCATTATAGATTTCGCATTGATGTGATGAAATGTAATCAGTTTCATTAGAGATAAAACAAATCACGAGTTTTACAGTAATGAGTCTGAATTGGCATTTATATACCTATCTATTAGTCATGTCAATTACTAGTTCCGAAAAAGATCATTTTAAAATTATATAGCTGGGAATATATTATCAAACCAGGCCTGAAACTTATTAAACAGATGGTAAAATCTAATTTAACCTCACTTAATACTCCTTTTATCTTAGTTTTATAAAAGCAAATGAGCTTGTCAGCTTTTAATTATGAAAGTATAATTTTAATTTGTAAGACATATATAACAAAGCAAGATCGTTACTAAATTCACTCTATTAGTAACTTCCTATTGTATACATCATTTTTAATTTAATAAGAAAGTCCTTTAAAAAATTTGAAAAGAATCACATTGCTTAAGAAGAGGGTCAACACTTCTAGAAAATAAATATATTCTTAAGACACTTAATGATTCTCAAAATAGAGACCTAATTCTTCAGAGTTTTAAAAATATTTGATGTGCACTCTTTACATATATAGAGAATTTAAATTTAATAATTTCCCTTCTTAAAAAATTAGTTAAACATACCACAAACATATCAAAGCAAGTTATTCATACTTAATTCTGATTTAAGTAAATGTATTGTTATTACTGATGAGATTTGAGTAGCAAAACTATTTTATATCATCCAAAAGCACAGAGGCCTTCTTAGAATACTAATTTCAATGTCTGGTTCACAGATTTGCTCATGAATAATAGATTTTTTTTCATGTTTCTGTACTAATTCATTGAAGGGCAATGTTTTACCTATTCTTGGACGAAATATCATTATCTGGCTGGGAGTGGTGACTCATGCCTGTAATCCTAACATTTTGGGAGGCCGAGGATGTCAGATTGCTTGAGCCCAGACGTTTGAGACTACCCTGGGCAACACGGTGAAAACCCATCTCTACAAAAAGAAAGCACAAAAATTAGTGGGGTGTGGTGGTGGGCACCTGTAGTCCTAGCTACTCAGGAGGCTGAGGTGGGAGGATCACCTGGGCCTGGGAGATTGAGGTTGTGGTGAGCCATGATTATGCCACTGCATTCCAGCCTGGGTGACAAAGTGAAATCCTATGTCAATAATAATAATAATAAAATAGAAAATAAAAATATTGTTATCTGACATTTTAAAAAGTATTATATTTCAACCTATAAATACACTTCATGGATTTTTAACAAGAGAAAAATTTCAACATATTGCCAATTTAAAACAAACCTTTATGTATAATACCATTGTAATGTCTTTAAACAGTATCTATCTATCATGGGATATAAAAAATATTAAATATATATTTACTGAATAAATGAATGAAAACCATAATTACCTTGATCACTATATTTATAATTTAAATGAAGAATGAAAGTAAATCTTCCTAATTATCATATACTTAACATAACTATTTAAAATCACTCTAATGACAAATAATATGCTTTCAATCTTGAATTATAATTTTAAAATTCCTGTATTGTTCTATTCAATCATCCTTCCATTAATTCAGTGAACAAACATTGATTACTACTCACTATGTGCCAAGTATTATGATAGATCCAGGGAGTACAAAAATGATTAAATGAGGAGATCCGTTGGAGTAATTGTTTTCTAGAAACAATACCTATTTCAGTTATGAACTAGTCTGTTTTAAAGAAAGTGGTGAGGGAAAGCTGAAAATAATATTTTCACTTTATTCAACAAAACTTATTGAGGTCCTGTTATGAATCAGGACCTCCCCTAGGTATGGGGCATACAAAATTGATTAAGACCATACAAGCTTGCAAAAACAAACAAACAAAAATCTCTATAATAAAAAGGAAAAAGAGGAATTCCCCTTTGTTGTAGGTTATAGTGATATTTCTGATCTAGGCTCAGAGAATTTGTCACAATTACGGAAACTCAGAAGGTATTTCCTTGAGATGGACTAGAGGCTGAACTAGTAGAGATTACTTAGTGAAATATTGTGATACCGTTTACTTCAATTCGAATAGTTATAATTCATTTTAGAAGATATTATGGCTTACACATAGTAGATGTGATGACTGAATAATAGGAATGTTGAACAATGACACCATGGTAGCCATCAGCCATTGCCATAATGATTCTGCATTAAAAAATCTATGCAAAATTTAGTGGAGTATATTAATAAGGATTTTTTTTTCTTGTTCATGCACCTCTAGTTAGGTGCAGTTCAGCTAATCTAGGCTGGGCGTGGCTAGCATTGGCTTGAAGGTACAGCTGGTGTCCAGATCTGTTAGATGCATTTGTTATTCTCCTTGGCTCCCAGGACCCAAAGCATGTTATTGTTATGGCAAAAGTCAGGAGTGCAACCTGCCTGTGCAAAAACATGCCAGGCTTCTGTTGCCTTAAATCCTCTGAGATACCCTTTTGGCCTAAGCAAATCACACAGCAAGGACTGAAGTCAAGGAGTGGGGAATTATATCGGCCCCTCAGACTTAGAGATAGGGGAGAGTGTGAACACATGCAGGAAAATTATCTCATCTAGCAGAGTGTCCTTAAAGATTTGCACGTAATAAACTCAGTAGTGTTTTTGTTTGTTTGAATGAGGCTTTTCCCTGTCACAGTACAGTGCAAAGGTACTATCTGAACTCTTTCTCCACATTCATAAAATTGCTACCTTGTTTCTACCATGATTATATTTTTTATGATCCATTTTTGCATACAAATCTGAAAACCATATTATAATTTATTAGATGAGGAAAGGAACATCCACTGACATCATCATATACAAATATCTCTCAATATTTTAATGCTTGTGGCATTCTTAATGTTTCTGTGAAAAAATACTTTAAATCATAGAGGTGATTTCTAAGTCAGTTATTGACTTATTCTAATGAATTATAAAATCAGACTAAATTGCTAATAGAGAAATTACATTTGAAATACTAGCCTGAGCTACAAATGAGATGGAGTTTTCTGCTCATCATTTGTATTCTAATTATTTTTGTTAAGACTGGGTTATTAAAACATAATTATAACATTATCAGCAGAAAAGCTTGTTGTGCTATAATTAAATCATCTAAACAATCATTTTTGTGGCCTTAATATTATGGATTTCTCAATTCATTGTAGTATATAAAATTTCTCTTTAAATACTATTTATTATCAGTAGTTTGCTTCTATGAATGCTAGGAAATTTAGAATTCTGCATTAACATTTAATAACAATATATGCTATCCTAATAGTTAGGCATTATATTTATCTATATAACGTGCAACAAGAGAGAAATGTTGGATAAATTAGAACAATTGCAGCTTACGACAAATATCTGTAGTGACATTTTTTTTATCTTCAGAAAAATATAGATTTTTTGGGAAATGATTTAGTTCATTTCAGTCTAGGAATAACTACTTAATATGGACGTTTTGTCTACAGGATACTGGTGTTTTCAAATGTAATGCATTAGTATTTTAGTTTAGGTTCTTTTACCACATACTTAGAAATTGTTCAACTGAGCAGGCTGTTAAAACTAATAGTATAGATAAATGGTATGGATAGGCAATGCAGACATCCCACTTTCCCCAAGCCATGAATTTTATGACTGGGCTGAGGAGATGAAAATGGAGGTATTAGAAATGTGGATTCTTTGCTAATCATTACTTTTCTTCCTTTAAAAAGATTCTTCAAAAGGCAAGAATATGGAAGTATTTCAGGAGATATTCTTGAGGTATCTAAAATACTTACTCTTCCTATCAAAATCAATAAATAGTTGGATGTAAGTAAAACAAAGTCAAGGCAACTGATTTTGCATGTGAGTGTACACACAGACACATATATATGTGTTCTCCATCTGCTCTCAGTGACGGAACTATTAGACTCAACTAAATGATCACTTGATTGTGTTTAACCTGATAAGCAGACTCTTATCAAGAAGAACAATACTTCAAAAAACTGGATTGTTCTTACTACATCTCAGCATGCATCAGCCACTCTCTTTCCCCATCCTATCTCCTGCCAGACTGGTCTCTAAATACCCGTTCCACTTGGTGATACTAATTGATGTTGTAAATAGCTTTAATGAGTATTCACTCTAGCTGCCTCCATATTAATTCAATTTTCATAGGATGGTCTCCATGGGATCAAGCATAAGGACTTAGTGGAATATCTCTATATGACTCCATAAAGTAAAGAAAGAATGTGTTGGGTTTAACAGAGTGCCCCTTCCTTTACTAAATGTGAAAGATGTTTCAGTATAGGAGGCCAGATGAAAAGTCCTAAAGTTTGTTTGTTTCGGCAGCCAACAATTGTTCATGTTGCACGTTTCATGTTACAAAGGAGCCTCATGGTAGTATAGAGGAGAGACAGGAAAAGATGCTAAACTGTGCTCTAGGCATTAAAATGAAGCCAGAGCAAGAATTCTAGAAGCTGACAGGAAGGAAACCTCTGTAAGCAGGCGTGGAGGGGTCTCCACAAATCTCTTCTTTGCCCTTACAGCTCTAGACTTTCAGAAATGTACACCCCATTCTCTTGTATTAAGAAACAATTCATGTTCACAACAAAAGGGACATCATGTTAACCAATCATTTAAAATTTTTACTCCAGAGAAATGACAATATTTCACAGATTGTGCCTCATCACCAAACCCACAAGTATAAGTATTTTTTTTTTTTTTTTTTTTTTTGAGACGGAGTTTCGCTCTTGTTACCCAGGCTGGAGTGCAATGGCGCGATCTCGGCTCACCGCAACCTCCGCCTCCCGGGTTCAGGCAATTCTCCTGCCTCAGCCTCCCGAGTCGCTGGGATTACAGGCATGCGCCACCATGCCCAGCTAATTTTTTGTATTTTTAGTAGAGACGGGGTTTCACCATGTTGACCAGGATGGTCTCGATCTCTTGACCTCGTGATCCACCCGCCTCGGCCTCCCACAGTGCTGGGATTACAGGCTTGAGCCACCGCGCCCAGCAAGTATAAGTATTTTTTTGAAAAATTTCCTTTCAATTCTTTTCCTTGACAGTGAAGTCTAGAGTAGCTTGGTTTAGATCTAGCTCTTTTCAGCCTCAATACTCCATAATCACCTTGACTTTTAAAATTATGACTGGACTGCCTGTACCATTATTTTAATATTAAAGATTTAGTAAATCATTTTAATGTTAGTCTTAAATAACTACAGGCTTTATTCATTTACTCTGGTATTTCTAAAACATTCGTAAGAATTTAAGATTTTTAATTCAAATGATCCCTTAAGTAGAAATCACACTCATAGATTATGCATATGTCTTTTAAGAAACAGAAACGTGTCATTTGTTTTTAAATTGAGTAGACTTTGTACCCTTTAGAAATTTGGCAGGGTTTTCTTGCTATATTGTAGAGAATCTATCAACCGTAATCTTAATTTTCTTCTTTTTCAGGTTTTCAAAAGTCACATTGGCATTGATCCCCTAATTCACTGTTTTCTATTTTTGGATGAGTGTGAATAGGTATTACCTCCATCTTCATTTTCAACATAAACTTTTAGCAGAATCTTTCATGTTTCATTGCCATGTAAGCAGATGTGATTTTTATTCTTTTTCCTTTTCATTGAACAGTTATCTCATTTGAAATTTTTCACTTGATTTAATTTACCTTTTTTTTTTTTTTTTTTTTTTTTTTTTTTTTTTTTTTTTTTTTTTTTTTTTTTTTTTGTGGTAGGTACATCTGTTGCTACCTGTGTGTGGTTGTCATTTTAATAGGTTGCCTAGAAGCTATAAACGCAATAGTGGTACATTTTCCTGCTGTTCCTTTATTCTTTGTTTCATGCATATCTATCTTCAAGAAAGTGCATTGGTATATTATCATAGATTTTGTTTTTGTCTCTCAGATTTTCTATTATAATTATTTTTATTTATGCCTTTGGAAACATTTCATGATTGTTACATAAAACATCAGAGCTCTTTTAGAAATTTTTCATGGTTTCCCAAATGCACATTGATATAGATTATTTAGTAGTTATTACAAAATGATCTTTGGAGCAATAAATGCTGTTATATAAGAACAATTCCCAAATGTAATTTGAAAGTTACAAGCTAGCCTTTGATGGCCTAAAATTAATGTACCTTTATAATTCTAATCTGCATACAAATTTAAAAAGACCGTGGATTCAGGATTGGCTGCATAATTTTCAGGGCCCAGTGCATAATGAAAATGTAGAACCCTTTGTTAAAAAATTACAAAGAATTCAATATTACCATAATAAGTCATGCACAAGGCCTTTCTAAATGGGCAGAATGACCATGAAGGCATGAGCGTTGTTTTGTTTTGTTTAATCTTACTGTTTGGTTGTAAAGCAGATCTTTAAATCAAGAGGAAAAAAGAACACCAAAGAACATCTCTATCAGAATGTTTTAAAAATTATAGAAGATTAGATCCATATAAATAAAAGGGATAAGGAAAAGCACATATTTCAGCCACAAATATAAAGCCTGGAATTCTTTTTTTTTTTAAATTTAATTTTATTTTTTTAATTTATTTTTTTTCCCATTTATTTATTTTATTGTATTTTAGGTTTTGGGGTACATGTGAAGAACATGCAAAATTGTTGCATAGGTACACACGTGGCAGTGTGATTTGCTGCCTTCCTCCCCATCACCTACATCTGGCATTTCTCCCCTTGCTATCTCTCCCCAGCTCCCCACCCCCCACCGTCCCTCCCCTATTTCCCCCCAACTGACCCCAGTGTGTAGTGCTCCCCTCCCTGTGTCCATGTGTTCTCATTGTTCAACACCCACCTATGAGTGAGAACATGCAGTGTTTGATCTTCTGCTCCTCTGTCAGTTTGCTGAGAATGATGGTTTCCAGGTTCATCCATGTCCCTACAAAGGACCCAAACTAATCGTTTTTGATGGCTGCATAATATTCCATGGTGTATAATTCTTATATAAACTCCATTATAGGGCTTGATATTTCAGCTCTATTTTCAGTGTTGAACAACTCTAGGTATGTCTATTTTATTTTAGTCTGAAATTTAATTTTTATAAATTCTAAGTACTGTCCCAAATTCTACCTTAGATAAACAATTCAGAGATAACTCTGTTTTCTATTCTATTAGGTGAAATTGTGAACCAGATGAAATTGTGAATATTCAGCATTTTTTGTCCTATAAAATAATTACAGCTTTATGTTTTCACCTAACACGTGGCAGCCCAATAAATATACGAAGGTCAGGACCACACAGCGTCCACACTAAACAATACTAAATGCATACATGTGCCCTTTCCAAAATCCCAGCAGGTCTTTTTCCCAAACGAATCGTTCTTTAACTCTTCACCCATTATTTCTTTGAGAAATTTTCCAGGAAGTTCAACATGTCAGCTGAGTGACTGTAACAATGTATTAATTATCCTCTCACAATTTGACATTCTTTATTGAAAAGCATGATATGAGTGTTGACTAGTAGTCTGCATAGTGAAACATGTTTACTAGTTCCCGTGACCTAAAACAGTGTAAACCAGGATTCAGAAATTTCTTAAAAGCTTCTAAACAATATGTCTGCTAGCATAAACTGGTGCAATTTTTATGTGAAATCTAAAGAATTTCAATTACACATTTTCATCCTTATTGCCAGCAAATAATCCCTTCAATAATGTCCCATCTTCCTCACTCCTTCATATGATTTTCTATCTTATTATTTTCCATCATTCTTTCTGTTAAAACTATAGTAGTTTCTTTGGAGAAATTATAGATTTTCCCACTTCTGAGGCATTCCTGCATTGAGCTCTCATAAGCCCCTCTGACATGGTGGACAATAAACTCAATAATATTTGTGTATGAATTCAGTTGTGAATTATGTAAGGCTCATGTATGATATCAAAAAGCAACTCAGTAAAAGCAACTCTATTGCAGATAGTGCGATCTAAATATATGATTTTAGGATGGTTTCAACTGAGACAAAAATAGCATTGACACAGTGTACAGCAATGAATTTCTAAAATGTTTATCTGCCTAACATGTTTCATCAGCACATTTTATATGGAAGCCCAACATGAGATATTCTTGTTCACATGGAATTTCTCTGCCCACTTGAGCTCTGTAGAAATTCCACTGCTTTGGTAATAACAACAGCAAGAAGATACTGAGCTTGAATTCTCAGTGGCTCAACCAAACCAAAGTTTGTTGGTTGCTCACGTGAAGTTGAAGGTCAATCAGAATAAACTTCTCTACCCTTAACCAATGACGTACATTGCACATAACGTTCAACGCACTGGAAGTGGAAAGAGAGGACTTGGGAATGAGGCAGGGACTTCTTATTGCCTCAGCCCCAAAGTGATTCATGGCACTTCGCCTCAGAGTTTCTTAGTCAGATCTTTCCACGTGATGCCAACAGGACCGGAAGTCTCTGAAATATCTGGGAGTGCATGAATATTTGCTGAGCATTCATTACATGTTTGTTTCCAGACTCCCTTTTGCTTTCTAAGATGCAAGTCGACTCTTCTCAGAGGCATTACACAGCATGATATAAAACTCTGATCTAATCAAAATATCACCCTGTATCCTATAAATATATTCGATGATGTGTCAATTAAAAATTAAAATAAAAGCAAAAATATCCACTGATCTAAAGGGATGATTTTGTCATGCTTCAGGTAATTCTTCATGGAATATGAGTCTCTAGTACCAGGCTTTTCTTAATAATTTGGCTGCAAAGAATCCAGTGTTGTGTTTACAGAAAGAGACTGGGATGCCAAGATGTTGTGCATCAACAAAAGATTATGTCCCTTTTTGACATTTGGGTCTCTCTGTGACTTCTGACAGAAAGGACAGGCTCAGAGGACACATGGGCATGTCCAAAATTTCATTACTAAAAGATTTCTGGATCTGTCCTAACGAGGGAATAAGTCTAGAATATTTCAGACCTCAAGAGCACAGACAGTGCTTTGTTCGTATTTCAGTCTTTCACATTTAGCTCTGAATTTAGTACTTGCTGGATTTTAAATTAAGTTTCTTTGACATGAAATGAAATCTTCAGCTGCCTGTTAGTTCCAAAGCAGGCCCTCAAGCTCAACACATACAAAATTAGTCTTTTCCTCAGAATCTTGTTCTTCCTTTAGAGTTTCCAGTTTTTATTACAGATACCACCTGTCAGACAGTCATTTGGGCTTAACATTTTAAAGTCTGTTCTGGGTCTTCCATATTCATTATCCTCTCTAGTCAATCACATTTCAAGGATTGTTGCCTCCAATGCATGCCTTTTTCTCAATTTTATTTTCTCCCATCAGAGTCATGCACAGATTAGCTCTCAAGTGAGCTATTATAGTGGCCTCCTAGCATCTAAACTCTCCTTTTTCCAACTGATAGTTCTGCCAGGGTTGTCTTCTTAAACCAGAGGTTAGACTGCATTTTTCTAAATATGTTCCAACGACACCAAAATAGTGATTCTTAATATTACACGTAGGGAAATACAGATGGGAGAGTTTGCTTAGTAAATAAGTTCATAAAATCTAGGTTAAACAAATTTAAATGGAGTTTGCTTTTTGCTGTTGCTTTGTTAACATACATTTGAAATTTCTAAAATGGCATTACATATCCATAATTTTCCTTATCTATTTGACAGAGCACTCTAGTTTGTTTGGAAGCATTTTTTTTCAGAACTGCTGCAGGTCAAACTTTCAGAAATTCCTCATTAGCAACAGAGTCAAGTCCAGATGTATTTTCTTTGGCTCTCACAACAGCCTTAGAGGAATTCCTACTCTGTTCTCTTGACGTTTCATTATGTGAATCTTTTGCTCGGGCTTGTTTAACCTACTTAATGTATATATCTTCTATTCCATGTCTTTATTCTTACTGTTGTTTTAACATGAAATCCTTGGAACCCAATTCATAGTTTTTGCTCTTTGGAAAAACCCAAATCATGTATCATGAATACATATTTCTTTTCTACTTTGATTTTCCTGTTTTTATGTATCACAGTCAGAAGTAATTGCTGCATAGAGTATTTCTGTAGAAAGATGGAAGATTTCTACTTTAACAAAATATTTACTATAGCAAAGGTCTAGACATTTATGCATACTATTTTATGTATTCATCTCATCAATGCGATGACAAAATATTAATAAGCCCATTACATGTGCTAAAAAGTACTGACACATATATGCCACATGTGCAGGTTTTCTCCAGTATTATTAGCTAGAGAAACTGTGTTGTAATGATCTTCAAAAACATCCTTCTATTGTGTTTTTAATTATACTTTAAGTTCTGGGGTACATGTGCAGATCGTGCAGGTTGGTTACATAGGTATACACATGCCATGGTGGTTTGCTGTATCCATTCTCCCGACAAGCTACCATTGACCCAGCAATCCCATTACTGGGTACATACCCAAAGGATTATAAAATCTTCAGTTATAAAGACACATGCACAAGTATGTTTATTGCAGTGCTGTTTACAATAGCAAAGACATAGAACCAACCCAAATGCCCATAAATGATAGACTGGATAAAGAAAATGTGGCACATATACACCATGGAATACTATGCAGCCATAAAAAAGGATGAGTTTATGTCCTTTGCCGGGACATGGATGAAGCTGGAAACCATCATTCTCAGCAAACTGACACGAGAACAGAAAACCAAACACAACATGTTCTCATTCTTAAGTGGGTGTCGAACAATGAGAACACATAGAAAAGGGAGGGGAATATTACTCCCCGGGCCTGTCAGGGGATGGAGGTGTAGCGGGGGCATAGCAGGGGGTTGGGGGATTGGGGAGGGATAAAATTAGGAGAACTTCCTTCTATTGTTTATACTCTATTCCACATCATTTTGTTTTCATTTCTTTTGTAGCATCCAAAGTATTCTATGATGTATCATAGTGATTTGTAGTTAGAAGTCATTCCCATTGGAATGTAAGCTCTCTTAAGACAGACACTGTGTCTCATTAGATGTATAACTCTCATGATAATTTGCATGTCTTGCTGAATGCACGTTAATTTAAACTTGATCAATTCTGTTCTATTAGCTTTCCTGGTAGTGTTTTATTTGCTTGTATATGATGCATCATAAATTGTCTTCATTAAATATCTCTGGGAATGAAACCATATTGTGTCACTTATATATGTCCTCCCTAATGCCTGAGCTGTGCTTCTCTGGGACCCTCTTATTGATACTGCTGCTTTAAGATAAGTTTTAGGATTTAGAACTTGTTAAGGAATTTATTTTTTAAAGTGACAAAACCCATTTTTATGAAGTGGCTATAAAACTTCATAGCCTACGTCACTTTACCAAAAAAAAAAAAAAAAAAAAAAAGATTTTCTAGGTCTCTACCAAAGTGGGAAAAATCAGAAGTTAAAAAAGAGGTTGGCAATGTACTTGGAGGCAGAACTTTTAAAATAATTGAAAGCATTTTCACATGTGACTTGCTTAGCTATCAAAAGTTAAGTACTATAAAAAATGTGTTAAGTGTCAAGAAAAGTTCACAAACACTTTTTGTTTTGGTAGGCTCAGGCAGGACCCTGGGCAGTTAGACACTGTAGATTGCTCTCTAAATTATTATCTTAAGAGTGATATTTCCTTTTAAATATGTATTTTAACATAATTGTTTTCTGTGACCAATGTTAGTTGTCTGATAGTCACTGAAAAGAGGAATGCTTCATTTTTATCTGAAAAACCAGGGTGTCTTCCAAGAGCAAACTTGGGATTTAAGTTTTGTTTCAAAATAGGCTAGATGGCCGCTGAAGAATTTACACTGACTTCTGGACAAGCACTGACCCTTTTTGGCTCATAAACACCAACAGTGTCCCAGAAATGACTCAGATCATTGAATGATGTGTTTGATACTGTTCCTTTACTAGGAACAATAAAGATAGATGGTTGAGACTTCCCATATTCTTTGCAGAGTCAAATGGAACCCAGATGATATCAGTTCCTTCAAGTTTCAAGGGACACACTTCACTTGAAGCTAACAGAGCAGTCTTTACAAACATACCGATATGGACCAGAAGACATTCAGTCTTCTCCCAGGTTCTTATCTCCAGATGTTTTATGGAAAATCCTGAGAAACACATCACTGGACTGAAATCTGTTCTTTTTGCTTTTGCTTCGTCACAGTGATCTTACCACAAAAGTGCTTCATTGTATTGGTCATTCTGTTCCCATCTCAACCCAGACTTTTCCAGAATAATGTAGCACTGCCTTTCTGGATTTGTCTCAAGTAAAAATGCAGGCCTTTCTGTTAATTATTCAAGGCATATTTAATTTCAGACTATAATATTGTTATTACTTTTCCTAGGGCTTAGCACACCCTAGATGTAGTCTTAAAATTCCAATTCCAAAGAATAGGCCAGGTGCTGTGGCTCATGCCTGTAATCCCTATAATCCCAGCATTTGGGAGGCTGAGGCAGGCAGATCAGGAGTTTGAGAGCAGCCTGGCCAACATGGTGAAATCCCATCTCTACTAAAAGAAAAAAATATATACAAAAATTAGCCAGGCATGGTGGCACACAACTGTAGTACCAGCTACCTGGGAGGCTGAGGCAGGAGAATCACTTGAACCTGGGAGGCAGAGGTTGCAGAGAGCTGAGATTGTACCACTGCACTCCAGCTTGGTGACAGAACAGGATTCCGTCTCAAAAAAAAAAAAAAAAAAAGAATAAATATATTTTCTATCATTCTCTTCTAAGGCCATCCTCCTTGATGACTATTAAAAAACCACCCAAAAGTAATTTTAAGCACTAAAATAATAGAGTCACCATTTCTGTATTAGCCAGAGAGCGATCACTTCACTGTGTCAACCCATGTTATATATGAATTAGATAGTTGTTTGCCCTTCCTTATTCTAAAGTCTTATTGTTGTGTTTCTTTCCCCAAACAAAGGAACAAATTGCCATATTCCTCTCTCCACTAAGTTTATTCATTTGTTTCAGGAAATTAAAAAAAATGTACTGAGCATTTTCTTTTTGAGAAGTATTATTGTAAATCTGAGTTAGGGGACCCAGACGTAGTCTTTGGCTGCACTGAGGTTAGTGTAGTGGGAGGGATGAATCAAATGATCTTATGTGAATTACAGCTAGGCTATATCACATCAAAGAAGGGGGCATGATGCTACAAGTCTATAACTTACTGAGGAAGTTACCCTGATATCTGAAAGGTAATTAAGAGTTCACTGGACAAAATGGAGAAAGGAGAAAGAGAGAGGGAACAAATGCATATACTGTATGGCGAGAAATTTGGGGCCAGGCGTGGTGGTTCTCGCCCATAATTCCAGCCCTTTGGGAGACGGAGGTGAGTGGATCACCCGAGTTCAGGAATTTATGACCAGCCTGGCCAATATGGCAAAACCTTGTCTCTACTAAAAAATATAAACAATTCAAACATTAGCCAGGCATGGTAGTGCATACCTGTAGTCCCAGCTACTTGGGAAGCTGAGGCAGGATAATTGCTTGAACTTGGGAGGTGGAGGTTGCAGTGAGCTGAGATCATACATTGCACTCCAGCCTGGGTGACAGTGTGAGACTCTGCCTCAAAAAAAAAAAAAAAAAAAAAAAAAAAAAAAAAAAAAAAAAAAAAGAATAAGTTTGGAACATGAAAGATTGAAAGAAAACCAATGTGGCCAGAGCTCAAGGAGCAAAGGAGGAGTGGAGTCAGATGATACTGGCAGTAGGCACATATGGGGCCATACAGGGAGGGCCTTGTAATAGGTAAGTGGTTTGCTCTTTATCCAAAATAAAACTTTATATGGAGTTTTATGCTGAGGGGTATATGAGCTAGATTTGCATTTGAAAAAAGAATAATTGCTCTGACTGCTATAGGCAGAGTAGATTAAATAGAAGCTCAATAGATATGGGAAGATGGCTTACTGATTCATGGCAGCAGCTCGTAACAGTACTGTGGATTAGGATAGTGGAAATGAAAGGCAAGATAGGTGAATATGAAAGCCATGGGTATCCTCTTATGGATAAGAATAAGCTTGTCTGAACTGCTAATCATGTGGTTCTGAGGAGAGTGGAACGTATGGTGTTATGGTATGAATGTTTGTGTCTTCCAAAATTCACAGGCTAAAATCCTAACCCCTGAAGTGATGTGATTAAGAAGTAGGACATTTGGGAGGTGATGAAGCCATGGCTGCAGAGCCCTCATAATTGGAATTAGTGCCCTTGTAAAAGAGACGTCAGAGAGCTAGCTCCTTCCACCCTGTAAGGACACAGCAGTGAGGCCTTGGATATGAAGCAGAAAGTTGGCCCTTGCCAAACACTGAATCTGCTGGTACCTTGAGCTTGGGGTATCAGCCTCTATAACTATAAAGAAATACTTTTTGTGTGGTTTATTGGGCACCTAGTTTGTGGGTTTTGTTATAGGATCCTGAACAGACTAAGACACATGGTATTAGGAACAGCTTCTAGGTTTTTGGCTTATGTGTGATTGATAGGTGGTACAATTTCCCAAAATTGAAGTCTCTGGAACAGAGCTAATACATGGGGAGGAGCATTCACTTTTAAATGTTAAGTTTGAAATGTTTTTGAGAGTTAATGTCAAGAGTAAAATTGACTTTGCTGGTTTGACTTTAAAGGATAAGTCAGACATGTAAACTGTATCACAAATCACCAGAGGATATAGATGTCATAGATATAGATGAAATTGCCTAGGGAAATAACACAAAGTGATAAGGGAACTGGGTCTAGGACTGAGCCTGGAGGAAGAAACCCAACACGTAATGTACCCAGGTAGAGAAGTATGAGGCTCTGCAGAGAGGCAAAACAAATAGCCAAACATTCAGGTAAGTCTGAATTTTTTCATACCCAGAAGAAAAAAAGTTAATCTAATTTTTCTGTGTGCTTATCTATCTACTTAAAAAAATACTTATATTGTGGTTATAATGTTCCAGATATTCTTCTAAGTTCCCTGCAAATTGTACGCCCTTAATTTTGAAAAAGCTTCCTCCCTATTTCCCACTTCTGTCTTTACTTCTGTATACACCAGATTTTAGTCACCAAGGTATAGATGTTGGCGACATAACGGTGGTTGTATTAACTAAGATACACAAACTAGTATAAAAGTAACAGTCAAGTCTCTGTGTCTTGCCATAGTAAGTTTATATCTCACCAAACCATCCAATAAAACTAGGTCACAAGGTTTGCACTGAAGAGTCACTCAAGGATGCAGGCTTCTTGCATCGTGTGGATCTTGTGTAGTTTGCCTTAATGGAGTCCTGTTCACTCAGCTAGTGGGTAAAGAATGGGCAAGCTGAATCACACAGTAGGTCTTAATGGGATTTGCTTGGGAGTAACCTATGTTGTTTCTGCCCATTTTCCACTGAAAAAAGCTCAACAACATGACCATCTGAGAGCAAGAGAGGCTGGGGAAAGGGTTCTCTCCAGATGTCCAGGAAGCAAAGCTAACGAATTTTGATGACCACAAAGCATCATTTTTTGCCACAGAAATCTAGCCGGAGTTAAAGAAACTTTATTTAACTTTAACTCCGGCTAGATTTCTGTGGCAAAAAAATCTAGTATGAAAGTATGCATATTTGGTTTTCAAAAGTTTTCTTTCTTAAAGCATACAGTCTTGTTATTAAAGAATCTATCACATAAGGTGATGTATCCAGCATATTCCATTGTTTAGAGAAAATAGGAAACATAGTCATCTCATTATTCTAGGAGTTTCTTTGCTCTGGGATCTCAAATCATACCCTAGATGTCTCTTCTGAAATTGGCTCAGGTTTCTAAGAAAATAGGTAGAAGGGAATAAATTTAAGCATGGGAGTCAATTTATTTGAGAGTCTGCATGGTCTCCCCATCAGGCCTTGGGAGCCATCTACTAAGCAGCAGGAGATGGAGATTAATTCCACTGCAGCTTTGACATTTTCCAAGCCAGTAGTCCATTCTTCCTGCCTACCACTAGGGCTCTCAAATTATGCAAATCTAAGTACTACAAGTGAGCTGTTTCTCTACTGCTGACAGCTTATCTCATATGCACAGTTGTGGAGAGCTGCACCTCACAGTCTTCCATTAAACAGGTGTGAATGCATTCTGGCTTATTTGTTGTTCAAGATTTTACCCAGATATACCCACACCAGGCAAAAGCAGTACATATTATCTTCCCTAATTTAAAGGACAAAGCGTTGATTTTTTTCTATGCCCATGACCCTTGACAAATAAGGCAGTTTCGTCAACTATCATGTGGCAACCACTCAAGTAAAGGTGTCCCATTAGCTTGGGAGTCCCTCTTTCTCCTGAGTTATTTTCATTCAAATATCTTCACTTTGATAAACGTAAACACATTTTGTTTGAAGAGAGAGAAAATGTATGGCAAGTATTTTTTTGAAAACTTTAAAAATATATTGAACAATAAAATTCTCTTTTTATATGATGTTTCTGATTAGATTTAGCTGAACTAGTTGGAGGTGGGAAATTGGGCCAGCAGGTTACCATCTGTGGCACAGTGTTGAAATCTTCACAGGTAAATGCCTTAATATTGATCTTTTATAGGGGTTTAAGAACTGTCAGGAAGATCTATTGACTTATGTGGCTACAGCTGAAGGTTGCAGATACTGTTTTCCAGATTGTATTTTTCCACACAAGGTTTTACAAAAATATAGTTGGGCTTGTTTTGAAAGATACATTAGGAGAGAGAAAATGTATTTTCCAAGATTTGATCCACAGAAACACCAGCTTCAATTTATGACTCCATTCTGAATTGTATATAGGTTTATTTAGACTGGTTAAGAAAAGCAAATGTAAGTAGAGGCTAGAAAGATAAACCTAAGGGTGTAAAATAACAATGACTCAAAGTATCTAAGACATTTTTATCTAGGTAGGCGCAGAAGTCTAAGCACCCTTCATTTTCCTGTATGAGAAGTGAGGAAGTGCCTCTATAAACCCCAAACCTGACCCCCTTATATTGGCAACGTATCTGATATGTAAATATGCTGATATTCCCTTATGTGTATTTGAGGAATATTTTATGAACTGAGAATTCATGAGACCATTTCAAGTACCATGGGAAACTTGGACATTTCTGGAGCATGTCCAGCTGAGATTTGTGGCAGCCTAGAGCTCAGGGATCTATACTAAGTGTATTAGTCTGTTTTCGTTTCTGTAAAGGAATATCTCAGCTTGGGTAATGTATAAGAAAAGAGGTTTGTGGTCTCATGGTTCTGCAAGCTGTACAGGAAGCATAGCGCCATCATCTGCTCCACTGCTAGTGAAGCCTCCGGGAGATTTTACTTCTGGTGGAAGATGAAAAAGGAGCAGTCACGTCACATGGCAAGAGAAGGAGCAAGAGAGAAAGAGGGGAAGTGTAACACTCTTTTAAACAACCAGATCTTGTGTGAACACAGAGTGAGAACTCACTCATTACCACAGGGCAGGCATCATGCTATTCATGCGGGATGCACCCTCATGACCCAAACACCTCCCACCCAGCCCCAACTCCAACATTGGGGATTACATTTCAACATGAGATTTGGAAGAGAAAGACATCCAAACCATGATACTAAGATTGATTCCTTTGAGCTAAGGGGGCCAGTGATGTTCTACCAGTCTACAGAACAGATGTCAAGGTCACTGCCTACCAGCCAATGTTCAGAGAGCATCCTGTACCCAGGAGAGATTCAGAGATGAAAAGTAAAAATGTAAGCATTTTATTTCTTCCTATAAGAAAGGTACTTCATTCTTCCATGATATATTTTATCTGTCCTCATAAAACTTGCCTCCTGTCGGGTTGATCCAAGATGGCCGTTTAGGAACAGCTCAGGATTGCAGCTCCCAGTGAAAGC
>NW_016107473.1:862279-871543 GCF_001604975.1 Cebus imitator
AGATGTAGGTGATGGGGAGGAAGGCAGCAAATCACACTGCCACGTGTGTTCCTATGCAACAATTTTGCATGTTCTTCACATGTACCCCAAAACCTAAAATGCAATAAAATAAATGGGAAAAAAATATATATATAAACAAACAAACAAAAAAAAACTTGCCTCCTACTTACGTCACTGTTTGCTCATATAAAAAATTGACAAATGTAGATGTGTTAAGTGTTTATATAAAAATTAAATACTTACATATTGGCCAACAGGAGAAAGATGCTTTAAAATTAGGTAAAATATCCTTGAATGATAGTTTTAGTTTTCTGTTTTCTTAATGATAATGAAGAGAATATCTTTATACTGAGTTTTCAATTTTTATAAATATGCAAAAATGTAGTGCCTGTGGCAATTGAACCCTTTGGGATTTTTAAATGACTACTGCGATTATTTAGATACTGTAACATTTTAGGAGTTAAGTAAAACTTTCACTGCTAGAAAAATCCCTGGTTTTAGTTCTTGCCTTTCTAGTAGTGCTGATCAATATATATTTATGTAAGTATTAAGTGAATGATAGAAAAAAAATTACAAATAGAAGTTTTAAGAATGCTATCATGTAAAAGAAAAAATTACCCATCTTCCTCTTTATACAGACTAACTTGTTAATCTGATAGCAAGTTAAGAAGTCATAGCATTTGTGAACTAAATTAAAACAAATTCATTTTAACTCTTTACATAAGAACAAGCAAGATTCAGATTAGTTTTACTTGCTCTGAGAGTATTGGTTAATTTATGACATAGCCAAGAGTAGCTAGAACTCTAATCCTTTAGTTGAATTCTCTTTCTACCATACATAACCTCAGCAAGGGTGAATCTTGTTGGGTGTGACAGATGCACTGTAAGCATCTCACAAATATTAACACTTTGAATTCTCTAAGCAGCTCTTGATTAGATGTATATAGTTGTACCAAGCATAGATTCATGTTACATATTTTAACATGGATTTAAGCAGTGAAGTGATCTCATCAGATTTATACCTTAGAAAATTTGTTCCAAGATTTTAAAGGATTTATTGGTGTGAAGGTAAGTGAAATTAGAGAAGAAATCCTATTTAGATGACCTCAGAAGAATAGACCACATAGGAGAAGATGAAGGCATCAACCAAGGCTGCTGTGAGGGCTGAAGAAGGGGTTGATGGGGATAGAACTGATGTACTGAACTGATGATTTATGGGACACATGAGACAAGGAAGCCAGCAATGCTCTACCCCTGTAATCATATAGTCCAAACTTTTCTATCCTCCTTATAACTCTTTTACCCTGTTAGTTCCACTGCATTTCATTTTTGGCCCTGCTTAGACCTCCCATCTTTTAATGCTTACTTGGCTTCACACATTCAGTCTATCCAGCCTAGATACCACTGTCCATCACTTAATAGTGTTTGATGATATTCTCAACTCTGCTATTCTGTTTTGGTTTTACCTGGAAAAACCTTCCTGGGTCAACCAAGTTGTCTTCCTTCTTACTTAACCCTGTGCTGCTGGGGAATCCTATGGAAAATAATGAAACCATGCAAAGTAAGGATGATACAAATGTGTGTATTCCATCCTCTTTTTCCTCTCCTTCATGTCAGAACACAAAATGAGCCCTTCTTCACCAAAGCAATTTACCCACCTCACCAAGGACCTTGCCTTATTATCACTACTTTTCCTTGTCAATATTTTTCTTCTTTTTAAAAAATAATTTCAACCTTTATTTTAGATGCAGAGGGTACATGTGCAGGTTTTTTACATGGAAACATTTTGTGACATTGAGATTCAGGATATGGATCCCATTACCCAGGCAGTGAACAGAACTTCCAGTAGGTAGTTTATCAACCCACACCCCCTCCCATCCTGGCTTCTCTAGTAGTCCACAGTGTCTATTATTCCCATCATTATGTCTATGAGTACCAATGTTTAGCTCCCACTTATAAGTGAGAACATGTGGTATTTGGTTTTCTGTTCCTGCATTAATTTGCTTAGGATTATGGTCTCCAACTGCATCCATGTTGCTGCAAAGGACATGATTTCATCCTTTTTATGGCTGCATTGTAGTCTACATTGTATAGGTACTACATTTTCTTTATATAATCCATTGTTGATGGACACCTAGGTTGATTCCATGTCTTTGCTATTGTGAATAGTGCTGCAATGAATGTATAAGTGCATATGTCTTTTTAGTAGAATATTTTCTTTTGGGTATATACCTAGTAATGGGATTGCTGAGTTGAATGATAGCTCCATTTTAAGTTGTTTGTGAAGTCTCCAAACTGCTTTCTACAGTGGCTGAACTAAGTTAGATTCCCACCATCAGTGTATAAGCGTTCCCTTTTCTCCACAACTTTGCCAGCATCTGTGATTATTTGACTTTTTGGTAATAGCCACTCTGACTGGAGAAAAATGGTATCTTGCTATGGTTTTGATTTGCATTTCTCTGATAACTTGTGATGATGAGCGTTTTTTCATGTGTTTGTTGCCCTCTTGTATGTCTTCATTTGAGAAGTGTCTGTTCATGTCCTTTGCCCATTTTTTAATGTGGTTATTTGTTTTTTTGCTTGATGATTTAAGTTCTTTACAGATTCTGGATATTAGATCTTTGCTGGATGCATAGTATGTGAATATTTCTCCCATTCTGAAAGTTGTCTGTTTACTCTGTTGATAGTTTCTTTTGCTGCACAAAAGGCTGTTTAGTTTAATTAAGTCCCACTTATTAATTTTTGTTTTTGTTGCAATTGCTTTTGGGAACTTAGCCAAAAGCAGTTATTTGCCAAGACTAATGTTAAAAAGGTATTGGGTACATTTTCTTCTAGAATTTTTATATTTTGAGGTCTTACATGAAAATCTTTAATCCATCTTGAGTTAATTTTTGTTAGGTCATGTAAGGTAGGGTGCCAGTTTCTATCTTCTGCATATGGCTAGGCAGTTTTCCCAGTACCATTTTTTGAATAGGGAATCCTTTTCTCATGGCTTGTTTTGGTCAGCTTTTTCAAAGACCAGATGGTCGTAGGCATGCAACTATATTTCTCTGCTGTCTGTTCTGTTCTATTGGTCTATGTGTCTGCTTTTGTACCACTACCATGCTATTTTGGTTACTGTAGCCTTATAGTATAGTTTGAAGTCAGGTAGCATGATGTGTCTGGCTTTGTTCTTTTGCCTAGGATTGCTTTGGCTATTTAGGCTCTGGAATTTTTTGACATGATTCAGTCTTCAATCCAATCTTTCAGTTATTTATTTCCCTTCAGGTATTACCCTGTCACTATCTTCTCCTTCCTAGCCAAGCTGTTGAATCATCATGCTTATTAAGTGTCCCTCGGGGTTAGTTCCTAGGAACTTTCTCTTCACAGCCTGTTTCACTTTTCTGGGCAATGTTCTCCATGTAGCATCTTAGGTGGATTGAGAATCTTACATCTCCATGTCCCATTATATAACCATAATGGAATGATTACATTGGTTCAGATTTCAATTTGTGGATGGGGATCATGTTTTAGCCAGGTTTATGTCTACCTTCTAGTTCCTAGCTCAAAGTAGGCACTTCATATGTTTCCTGAACCACTTGAGCAAAATAAATAAATAAATTTCAGTGTTAAACTCAAATAGTAGTATTTATTTGTAATTTGATTGGTAACAAATGTGATTTACGCACGTTTTCTAGAAAACTCTTTGGCAAGGCAAGACAAAGTTATATTTCCTTCTTTCATGCTTTTTTTGCAGTATAATCAACAATAGAAATTGTGTATATTCAAGTTGCATTTCTTGATGGTGTGATATATGTGTATATTGTGAAATGATCACCACACTCAAGTGAGTTAACATATCCATCACCTCTATAATTGCTTTTGTGGTCATAAGAACATTTAAGATCTAACTTCCTAGCAAATTTCAAGTAGACAGTACATTATTGTTAACTATAGTCACTGTGCTGTCCAATAGATCGCTACAAAGTTATATTCTTGGTCTTATTTATGTAAATTTCAACTTACCCTTTTCTGTAAGGATCTCATATTTACCTGGCTAAAAAAGGTGCCATTTTCACTCAGAATTATGTGAGTAAAATCTGGTCTCTACCTTTAATTTCATAATAGGCTTAATTCTTACATAGCTTTATTTACTACCTTTCTTGTTATAGTCATTTTATCATTCAAGCTGGTACATACAGTCCATCAGGTCTCTAACAAGAAAACAATGACACAAAAAATGGAAATCTATACTATGAACAGGCCTTATATCAAACCTTTCTGATTAATTCTCCCTTTAGTCTCAACTTCTAACTCATCCTGACTGAATCAATCAAAAAGCTATTACTTTCATATTTGGAAGTGTTGCTTTCAAAATCAATAAAAACTCAGCTCATTCTTAATATGCAATATATTACAAAAATGAAAATTCCCATTTATTTGAGGTGAAAAAGTAGAGTAGTTGGAAAACTCTTGTAAAAAATATATATTACATATATACTATTTTTTATGACTCTCAAGATTTTCATCATTATTAATGTTTTGTGTGTGTGTGTGTGTGTGTGTGTGTGTTAGATACATAATTTAAAAGAAAACAATAAGTTGATGACTTATGGCAAATTGTTGCTCAAGTTATCCATCTGAAACAGGTACCGAGTGAATCGGCATATTTTATAATCTCTTAATTACAATATATAATTATACATTAAAAATACATTAACCATCCAAATACATCTTTAGGAAAATTATATTTAAGCTCTTCATGGAGACATTAAAAACACAAAGCTGCATAAATGATACATAATTATGTCATTCATTAGTAAGGAATAAATAGCTCTGTTTTCTATTTGAGAATTATTAATTGGATTGTACATCTGTATGCAGGAACATCTGTTTTCTGACATGCTTTAATCACCATTTGTCTGTACTTGTATCATAATTATGCTTGTTTGTAATATTGAACTGGGAACAATGATGAAAATAAACTTATGAATAAGATTCTTTTATGCTTTTTTATTCCATTTGAAAATATGTAATTCTGGTGTGACATAAGTAGATATAAAACAAACTATTTGAATAACGAAATGCCTCATCAGATTATGTCAACAAAATAACATACACTACATTATGTAGTGTATGTTATTATTTTGGCATTTTTAAGGAAAGTTATTGGTTCAATGAAGTCTTTTTACTGACCATCCATGAATTTTCTGTATTCTTCATTTCAGTTTTATCACATGGTTATGGAAGAGACGTTTTTAGATCATCAGAAGTTGACAGTTTTAAGTGTAGTGTATGTGGTTAATATAAGATGGAACTGAGTTTGGTGTATGGGTGATAGATGAATTTATACTGAATGATGGATAACTGCTGTTCTTTAAATGACACTTCATCAATCAACTATTTTTGATATGGTTGATCATAAAATGTTGCTGACTCAATTTTTGTGGATTAACTGAGGTGAAAGTGACAGCTAGTAGAAGTTTCACTAATACAAATTTTCCCCTCTTAGGAGTAGGATGGATTATACTATTTGTCGAAATGCCTTTTCATGTCACTTCTTAACTGTCAGCTTTCTTGTCCCGTGAACCGTATCTTTTCTGTATTTTCTAAAATACAGACTTATACTGTTAAATGATTTTTTCATGTCATGGAAGATTTATGCCTCTAAATCTGCATTTCTTCCTACAAATTACAAGTTCAAAATGACTTTTTTTTTTTTTTTTTAAGAAAAAGAGATAGATTTCTGGTATTCTATGGCAGGATAAGCTCCCTATAGCCTATCATTCATGTTGATTACAACTAAAAATATGAAAACTACAATAACTAACTGAGGAATCTGAAAATTAAATAAAATTAGAATTATGAGTGGTAGGTAAAATTTGGAGAAACACCCTGAACTGATGTGAACTCTCTTTGTTGTATTTCTTTCAGTCAAAAAACAGAAAAAACAAACAAACAAACAAAAAAAACCACCACCAATAAGAAAACACTCAAGGAAAATAGATATTGTGATAGAAACCGCAGAAATGTGAAGAAACAGAACCAGAAGTTTAGAATTATTAGAGAAAATCATTTAAGAAAGAATAATTGTAAAGTATCTAAACAAAATTTTAAAAAGGAATTTAAAAAATAAGCAAGGAGAAGACAGAATAAAAATCTGATAATTCATTTGATAGCCTGGTTGGTATTTGTTGACCCTTTTATTTAAAAAATTGGATCTATTTGATTTTGGTGTATTCCTTGTATATATCATAAAATTTAGTAATATTTTCTAGTATTTTTAAATAGTTTTATATTATTAAATGATAATTTATCTTTATTGATGAGAAAAATGCAGTTTTCTAGTTGTTGTTTTTGTAATTTTTGCCGGCATTTATATTTCTCCCCACTTGGATAATACCTAATGGTTTCCGGTAATGAGTGGCGATTAAATTAGACTTTATGCTATTTTTCCTTTCTCAGTTTCTCCTGAACTATTTGATTTTTGTGGCAGGATATTTCATAATATTTGCCTTTGTGCCATTTAATGTGTTCATATTATTATGGGCAAATTTTGAGATTTAAAATTAACCCATTACTCTCAGCTATTATAGATGAGGCAATCGGGGAGCTAACTCCTACTTTCTCTTTTGTTTTACCCTCTCCTCCTAGTTGTTACCGTTGAATCATTTGTACATTATCAGAAACATCAGTACAATGTCTTTTTACATTTTCTATACCATATATCCCTTAAATCTATATAGGAAGTATTTAATGCTCACCTCTTGCCTTCCTGGTAGTATTTCCCCTACTCAGATCTAGGTTGACTGAACTTTGTCCTGTGGTAAATCTCTTAAAAAGAGCTTTCTGTAAACAGTGTTCCCTGAAATTATGGGTGCTTATAACTGTACATTTTATAGCTGATAAATATCTTGCAAGGATAAGGATAACCGTTGGCTTCTCCTTTCTTTTCTTGGTCAATATTTCCCCCCATCTTTTGGTGTTAACTTTTGCTGTGGAAAACTCTGAGGCCAAAATGATTTTCTTTTTCTCTAAGTTAGCTGACTGTTTTTGCTTAAGTCTCCAAATAATACTTTATTAATCTTTAAAGTCCTAGTCTCATACAGAGACATATCTTGGAGTTGAACTTTCTAATAACATACATAAGCATAAAATACATAGTAATATAAATATATGTGCTTATGATGATCTATCTTGGCTTAATAGAGGCAATAACTTTTTCTAATTCTATCCTGTGTTTTGCTGTTTTTGGATTTTTCGACAGGAGAGGGGATTTATTAAGTTTTCTCTTCTCTCCTACACGCTTTACAATGCTTACATTATTTGGGGTTCAGTCTCCCTTGTTCTCTTTTTGATTTAGGTTTTTTCCTACAGTGATTTTGTCTTTAAATCCTATTTATTTCACGGATTCTGCCAGTTCCTGTTTCACTTTCTGGCTCTTTCCCATGGTCTTGTATTTTGCTTCATGATCTCTTTGTGTTTTATTACGCTCTTAAAATTTATGTTGGAATGTATAAATGTTTATTCCTTTTTTCGTCTGTTTTGCAGCAACATGTTTCTGGTGATTAAGAGAGTTGATATGTTCCTTTTTATCTTTGTTCTTATAGTATTTTTACGTGAATGCTGAGCAAATTCCTTTAGGATTTCTCCTATGTGAAAGTGGAGTTTCCTTGACTGGCTAATAGCAGGAATTTCCTATAGGATGAAGGAAAGAGGTTGTAGAATGTGCCCAAGCCTGGTAGCTCAGGGGCCTTCTCATTATTTGCTACTGTGACAGACTTTTGCCTCTTTTTGGGGACATTATGGAGCTACTGCTGTTCTGCTTGATAGTGCCCAAAATGGTTTGGGACAATTTCCATCTCAAGCCTTATGCTCTCCCTGTTTGCCACCAACCTGCCTTCAGGTGATATAACTCTTGCATTGCAAAGTGACACACACACTTTTAGAAGTTATATTTTGTAGTTATTTTCCAGGGGTTTTTGCCTCTGAGCCCCAGTGAGCATTTTTTAGAGTATTCTTTCTCCTCCTCCCTGAAGATTCCTGTCAGTGTTGGTACATAACTCTGGTCCAGCATTTCTGACTCTGGGAGGGGCCTTCTACTTCCGGGTTCATGTATTTGCTAGTTAGTCTCTAATGATCTAACCCCACCAGGATTCCTACCCTCTGTTTTTTATGCTGCTGAAGCCTGCTTTGCCAACTCAGTTTAGTACTGTTCGTGACAGCCTGTTATATAATTTGGAATTTGGGGTCTTTCTTTGTCTCATGGTTTCTCTGAAAATAAAGCTTACTGTGTTGTGGGGTTGTTTTTTCCTTCTGTTTTCTGGGAGAAGTAAGATGATTCAGAACTAAGTGCTGCCATGGAAATGTATGAATTTTTGCATGTGTTTAAATTATAGAAAGGCAATATTTAAATTTACCATTACTCCATATGCTTCTCCATCTACCTCTTTTCAGAAAATTTAGTTTGCTATCCATTTTAGTTTTTACTCTTTAACATAATTATATATAAAACACAATTTCCAAAGAATGATAAGAATAATCTAGGCTCTTTTTGAAGGGAAGTAGTGAGGCCCAACATCTACAGAAGCTTTCTTTTTTGGTAATCAATTCTGTATTTTCTCTAATGTAAATTTACCTACATAGGTGCAAATTATCCCTAACACCTCGGATTACATGTTACATTACAGCCCCAGTAAATCTACTGAACCAACAGCAGATGTCACTGTTGAATGAAATGAGCTATTCTGCTCATCCTGCCTTCTCTCATCCGAAAGTGCCTTTCGGGGTCCAAATCCTGGGGTTTATAGATAAAGAGAAAAAAATAAAATTAAATTAAACTCAGTACCTTGAGTCAGTTTCATAGCTTGGCCTGGTACCTTAGGACATGAGTTATAAGCCAGCTTTGCAATTAACTAAACTTTTCATTTGAAATTAAAGCACTTATTTTTTCAGAGTTTATTCTGCCTAGTGGAAAATGATCTGAGATATTTGAATTTTGAATTCTTGTGTCTTACTTTGTGCTATTGTTTCCAGTTTTTCAACACATACCTGGAGGTCTAACTCCAGCAGCATTCCATCTGTTCACGCAGTGCTTCTAGGGCACAGGTGACATTGGTAACCATTGCACACAGAAGAACCCTTTAGCATTGAAACGTAGAATTGAGCAAGGTCAGACTATTTTTGGTGTATTCATCTCCAAAAATTCACCTTCTAATATATTTTACTACACAATGGTATATTTTCAGGTACCCACTTTCAAATACTTGTAATTTTCAGATAGCA